>NC_092357.1:42208195-42349765 GCF_963676685.1 Mytilus edulis | reverse complement strand
CCTGCCTATTTTTTTCAAATTTCATCCTAGCTCCCCCATAAAAATCAAATGGTAGCTCCCTAACTTTGATCTGTAACTTTTATTCGTGAACTCACATGCATCAAATTATGTAATCACAAAGTATGAACTACGTAAATGCCGACCAGCTATACAGATCACTCGGCTATCATTGCGTCAAGATTGTACACGCCAAGGCTATCAGAAAATCAGATCGCTTTGTATGTCACGCAATCTCAAAGAAAAGAATTTGTCCTGTGTTGTCATGAAGGGATCCTTTATAGCTGATATTTAGGTGTTGGTTTTGCTCCTGGTTGAAGGCTGTTTAGTTGCTTACAACCATGTCACAACTATGGAAGATAGGTGTCTCACTGGCAATACTTCAACATCTTATTATTTTCATATCAGATATAAAACCTTATTTACAACGCGTATTAAAATACCATTGATAGTTCAGTTTCTAAAGGGTATAGACTTATTTGTCAAGTTTAACAGAAATATATTGACCTCTTTTTCAAGTTGAAGAGAAAGGTATAGACCTCTATTTCAATTTGAACAGAAATATTTGACCACTTTTTCAAGTTGAACAGAAAGGTATTGACCACGATTTCAAGTTGAACAGATAGGAATTGACCTCAATTTCAAGTTGAACAAAAAGGTGTTCAACTCTTTTTCAAGTTGAACAAAAAAGTATTTGACCTCGATTTATGTTTAGCAGATGTTAATCAATTACAGAGGAATACAAAACTCTGTTACCATAGCAAACGAGACGAGAGATTCCAAAAAGGCCAACACCAGTCCACATAACAGTAAATAAAACATTTAAACTTAGCAGCACGATTCCCACCAAAAGGCCTGGTCAGTCTCGGGTGCTCCGAAATTATTTTCCATGTCACATAACAATAAAAAAAAACAACAGTTCAGCTGTTAGTTCAAGAGTGGCAACTCTACATGTTTTAGTTAATTATAAAAGAAGTTTTGGTATGATTGCCGATGAGATAGCTAGCTATCCACCAAAGTTGCAACCGTACGGTTTTCAGCAATACAACAAAAATAACAACAACAAACACAACAGTTTGTTGTTGTTGTTGCAATAAGATTCATATACTATCGTCGGCTAAAACACGAAGTAACGACAACCACTAAACGACAGGCTCCTGACGTGGGGCATTTTATATACATACAAATCTCTTCAATTTTACAATTTTGTATTGTTTAGAGGCTTCTTAGAGAAGTTAAAACGTTACGGTTCAATTTAACGTTAAGCGTAATTTATAACTCAAATCCTACCCTGAAATCCCACTATTCTACGTTTGTTTATAATAAAAAAACGGAGAAGGTGAGGGTGGAAGCATACGTACATGTCTCTTGAATGCTTCATCTCAGCAGTTGCCGAGGATTATCGCGAGATCTGTGCTAGAGTTTGTGACGTCCTTATCAATTATATTTGATGGAAACATAATCCTATCGTAATTAAATGCGTATTAAGCTTTCTCATTAGACTTACATCGGTAATTAATTTCCAAGGTTGGATAGGTACATAACATATACATGTATATTGATAGTATCTCGCACACACGTGTCTTATGGTATTCCAAATATATGTCTTACTATCCTCTTTGCACTTTTAAATTGTTGGGGTAGACTAAGTAGGTAAATGTTTTTGGATTGAAAGTAATTCGCAGTAAACAAGACACTCTTTAAGCGTAATTATGGGGTTTCCCAATCTCAATAAAATATAAGTCTATACTTATAGCAAAGTGCTTGCACGGCTCTTGTTTTCCCTTCCTTTTAAAGCAAACATAAACAAAAACAACATTATTGATTTACGATTATTTGAGACCAATCAATTTTGCGCAAGAATATTCATTAAGTAAACAAACGTTAGGCTATTAAAGTGGATCGAAGTGGACTATGGGAAGGATACTAGGACTGTCACTGGGAGACGTCATTTGATAGAATGGCGGATATATTTTTTAATAAGACAACAAAGCTTGAGGATACCACATTAATATGTTGCAAGGGATCTTTAACGTGCATACAGAATGGTAGCAACCCTACTCGAGGCATCAGAGTGGTACCAACCCTACTAGAAGTAACAGAATGGTACCAACCCTACTCAAGGAATCAACATAGTACCAACCCTACTCGAAGTTATAGAGTGCTACCAACCCTACTCAAGGCATCAAAATAGTACCAACCCTACTTGAAGTAACAGAATGGTACCAACCCTACTCAAGGCATCGAAATAGTACCAACCCTACTCGAAGTAACAGAATGGTACCAATCCTACTCAAGGCATCAAAATAGTACCAACCCTACTCGAAGTAACAGAATGGTACCAAACCTACTCGAGGCATTACAATAGTAGCAACCCTGCTTGAGGCATCAGAATACCAACACTACTCGTAGCATCAAATTGGTCGTCCCCAATCTGGACGTGGCTGCGTAATTATACATCCCACACAGCCAAACCGACTATCATTGCTATTTCAATCGGATGGGATAAGGCCAGGGATGACCATATTTCCTTAAACCCATGTTTAACTTGTTGCTTAAAAGGCCACTATTATTTTTAGCCGAACTGGTAACCTTCGACACTTGGTTTCTGGTCTCTTTATCTATGACAGAATTTCCATACATAAGTAATTGCTTTGTGATTATTCTTGGAATATAAGTTAATTTCTTGCTTTTCTTTTGATATTAATTACTAAGCGATACTGATGTATACAGATGCACACAGATGTACACCAGAAAACTATATGAGTGTTTGATACACACACGAGGGCGTTAGTACGATTGGCTGTATCCTATTTACCAAATCATATTATGATGAATATAAAATGACAGGTTTTAGTAATTTAGGAGGGGGGCCATCCTGTAATATGTCCCTCATAAAGTAAATCATGATAAATACAGGATATCCAATTTCACTTAATGGCCTCATGGTAAAAACGAATATGAAGCGTAAAAGAAAATTAGTAACAGGATTTTTTTTTGTCACCAAGCTTTGGCTGTTCTAATAAATATATTGGGTATATCAGGTTTATTGTGCGGATGCTGCTCTAACGTTATCTAGCAAACATTTGTGACAAAGTAGAAGCTTTTCAGCCGTTTTGAAATATAGCAATGGGTGGTATTTTTATCGATACATTCGACCTTATCTTTAAAGCTTTTATTCAAAGTTTACACATTGTCTTCTTCTCAAAACGTTTTACTCCTCATTATCTCTTTACCTTTTATTATAAGCTTTTGTTCAAAGTCTTCACATTGTCTTCTAGCTTTTATTCAAAATTTCCACTATGTCTTCAAAGCTTTCATTTTCTCACTGCAAGGTATATAGAATCTCTGCATTGTCGTTTGTTTGTATGTTAATCTGTTTTATTGTTTGCTTAAGACATCTTGTTTTCATTAATAATCAAGTAGTACTTTGATAATTACCTGTCATTAAGTACTTAGTTTATCACTACTAACATTCTTTTGAATCCTGATTGGTCCTTTGATGATAAAAGGGATCAAAGGTCAATTAAGATCACCATCTTCGATATGCTGAAAGTGTGTAGGATACAGTCTGACAAATCTTTAAGAATGATTTGACATAGAGGCAACTAAACCTGCTTTTAGATAAGGAAAACAAATAATGCTTATAACAGATAGCATCGTCTACTGTAATTAAATGACATTCAAAGAATTGTTTTATCGATTATGTATTGTATTGACAGAATAGTGTTCGACACATTCAAGAGTCGTCATAATTAACGTCCCAATTCAGATCGAACGTGGCTACGTATTTATACATCCAACACACCCAACTCCTCGGTTGTACAAAAACCCGTGGAGTCTTTTTTTCTTTTGGTAACTCGTCATATTAAAAAAAGCAATTTGATAACTTTTTGTACTTTTCAGGATCACAAAAGAGAAAACAGTTGTTTTTATTATTTTACTATTTTTACCTTCCAGGCTGACTTCTCGGGATCCAATAATTTCTTTTTTATCAAACTGGGAACAAAATAGTATTGAAGAAAGAACAAATATGATAGAAAAAGACAAACTATGTGAAATGTTGAACTTACATAAGAAGCAGAAAAGGATGTGTCGGCGAGGCACCGGTATTGCGGAAGCTCTGCTAGAAGCCATTAGAATATCTGTGATAGAATGTCATTACCAGTTCCGGTATGAAAGATGGAATTGTTCTCTGGCCGATCCATACAGACAGAAGATTTTACAGAAAGGTAGGTTGTTCATATTACAAATATGGTTAAACTTTCACTGATATCGCTTGGCGAATGACCGTTTGATTTTTTGGAGAGGGCAGGTGGATTTTGAAAATCAATATTCTGGCCTGGCTAGAGTCGCAAATTTAAAATGCAAATGAAAACATTGCATAAAACAGGAGGAAAATGAGTATTCTGCAACATTAAAAAACGGAAACAATTGTGTATTTAAGTGTTAATAAATATTTGCCCACACCCCACGACCAAGAACATTAAATGGTTGTCACCAAATTAAAGTAGGCTATGCTGTTCCGTTATATTCTCTTAGAACCGAGGCTAGTATACAACTCACTTTTTGTAATTTTGAAATTTGTCTTTATTATTTGTGATCATCATGGCAGAATGTTTTCACTGTACGAGGCATCAATTCTGTCCCAATTTCGATTGGCATAGTCTGCTTATTTATGAGTCCCTTACAGCCATAAGGACGCCTTCTCAACATTGGAATTTAGTTTTTTTTGTAATCACATATCCTTTCAACAACAAATGCTTGACCTCTATTGTCTATAAATGTCTGACCTCCAGTGTGTCAGAAAATTGTACAGAAATGTGCGTAGCACCAAATGAGAGATTTCCTGTTTTTGACAATTGCTTTCTTTTATATTTTATTATATTGTTATGAGATAGAATGTTTCACTAAAAGACATACGATTTACCAATTACGACTGTTGGCATAAATCAGCATGATTGTGGCACATTATAACACTTAACCTTTAACCTTAATGCATATGGTTTATAATGTGAAGGAAAATAAGGTCTCTTATGTGGAAGAAAATAAGGTTTTTAATGTGGAGGAAAATAAGGTTTCTAATGTGGAGGAAAATAAGGTTAAATTTCTAACGTGGAGGTTAATCAAGACAGAATCACCATTTATGTTAAATTTCCGTGTGGGGGAAACCATTGTAAATTTTTGAAATGTTCATTAGATATGTCGGCAAGCATACACAATCTTATCCCAATCACTCTTTAGTATAACCATTATTGAAACGTTTGGTTCTTAATGGTCTCTGACAAACTGACCACACATCACATTGCTCTTTCAGTGTTTGTTCACCTCAAATATCAACTCATTTTTTTCATTATTTATAGATATAGAGCTATCCCGAAGCATACACACTCGTATCCACATCACTCATTAGTTTAACCATTATTGGAATGTTTGGTTCTTAATGGTCTCTGACAAACTGACCACACATCACATCGTTCTTTGATGGTTTGTTCACCTCAAATATTAACTTTGTTTTGAAACTATCTAAAGAAATGACACTTTTACATCTTACGAAATCTTGAATGCCATGAAAGTATTCTAATTGGCATAATATGTCTTGTAAACCGCGATTACCGAAAGTTTATCAAAGAGTGTGGAAATTTTAAATACAACATCATCACTTTGAATGTTAGAATCAATTGTATTCGCAATAAATCTTCACTCCGACAAGATAAGATATACAGGTACAACAAATATTGAGAATTCTGCCAATACCCTCAAGTCTTTAAGTAAGTATCAATTAAAGATGCCATTTAACAAAGCATCAGATATTGATACAGAGAGCAGACGATATTAAGTGCAGACGAAGATTGTCATGATATTAAGATTTTGACCCCAGTTAACAGAAAACAAGTCTAATATACGTTTCCCGTCATTCAAGTCTTTATATTTTCCTGAATTATTCGGATCTTTCCTCAAGTTCATATATATGTTATGTTTAATGTAATATTTATCCTATTTGAAAAATAGAAAAATAAACTTGCATAAATTTGCGACATTTTTAAAAGGTATGCATCAACATTTGACGGAAATTACAACATATAGCTCAAAACATAAATCAAAATGGTTTGATTATTCAAAATATGTACAAGTAGGACATTCATAAGCAATCCAAAACTTATTTATTAACGTCTTTCAAATAAAATTTAATGAATTGGTTAAAGATGCCTTTTCATGCATTTCCCCCTACAAAAAAACAAACAGATATAGCTGAAAACAGTCAGTCTGAAAGTTGAATTTATGAAAATATGTAAAATTAAAGAAATAGTTTAAAAAGTATTTTTATAAAGATTCTTTAGTCTTCAAATTCAAGGATTTTTTCAAATTTTCATATTGACCCTGTGAGTGAAACAAAATCAAGAAGAGATAAAGTCTGTCTCATGTTTTTAAGTAATATATCTAGGAAGTGAATAAAATAATCTTATTTGTTCTCTTCTTGTACAATGTACGTGACATTATTGCCTTTTACAAATCACGACGGGGCAACAAATATGAGATTAAGCCTGTATTATCCAAAATATTTTGAAGACAGAAAGGGAAAGAACTTTGACAAGTATGAGTTGTGTTTTAAAAGTCACTCGAATATTAAGAGGAATGTGTGCTCGATAACAAGAGAGAAGGATAACAAGAGAGGAGGTTAACCACTATAACAAGATATAATGTTTACACGGATAACAAGAGATAATGTTTTCCCTAATAACAAGAGATAATGTTTTCCCTAATAACAAGAGATAATTTTTACTTTGATAAGAAAAGAGAATGTTTACCCTAATAACAAGAGAGAATGTTTACCCTGTTAATAAGAGTGAATGTTTACCCTAATAACAAGAGAGAATGTTTACCCTAATAACAAGAGAGAATGTTTACCCTAATAACGAGAGAGAATGTTTACTCTGATTGTGAGAGAAAATGTTACCAAGATGATAAGAGAAAATGTTTACCCTGATAACAAGAGAGAATGCTTAACCCTGATAACAAATGAAAATGTTTACCCTGATATCACACCGGTGGATATCAAGAGAGTATGGTTTACCCTTTCAACAAGCAGAATGTTTACTCTGATAACAAAAAAGAATGTTTACTCTGATAACAAAAGAGAATGTTTACTCTGATAACAAAAGAGAATGTTTACGCTGATAACAAGAGACAATGTTTACCCTGTTATTAAGAGGGAATGTTACCAAGAAAACAAGAGACAATGTTTACCCTCTTTGTAAGAGGGAATATTACCAAGATAACAAGAGAGAATGTTATCATGATAACAAGAGATAATGGTTTACCCTGATAACAAAATACAAATTGTAATATGTTTACCTTGAAAACAAAATAGAATCTTTACCCTTATAACAAAATGTAGCATGTTTACCCGGAAATAACAAAAACGGAATAAAATGGAGCAGTATCAAAGGAGTAGGTCCGGTAAGGACCGATTTTGGCCTCAAATTTCAGGTTCATCTGACGAAAGATTTTGGACACTTTTTAAACACGTAAGTGTCCATTTCAATTGATTCAATTATTTATGTGAAATATTTTAACTGATTTACTCATGAAAAACGCTCCGATTCTAGCTTAAATATGAAAAATCTATCAAATTTGTCAAAAAAATGTCACTTTTCAGATGGTTTTGGTCAAAAATGAAAGGGGCCGCATCCGTGTTCATCCTCAACCTTTATATATGATATGTATAATCATCAAATACAACTTAAAGTTCAACATTAAGAATGAACACAAAAGCGACCACTTTCATTTAAGATGGAAACCGTCTAAAATTTAACTAAAATGTTTAAATTTTGAAGATTTCAGTAATTTAGCATGACTTAATGATGCCAGTACTTATTATATATGCAATGTATTGTCAAAAACAGCCCATAGTTATATGTAGCAGAAATATTCTTCTTTCCAATAGATAACTAAAAGTTTAGATGTTAACAATTTTGTAAAACTGCTATATTTTGAGGCCAAAAAAGGTCTTACTGGACCTACTCCTTTGTCATGTAATCGCTCAATGAAAAGCTATACAAATTGATATAAATAGACTAAATATATATATGTTTATATAAATAAAAAAAAAAAACACTAAATAAAATGTTTGAAATTAGTACGAGTAATAGATTCTGATGTAAATGATAATGATTACAAACACCTGCTGAAATATTTAGTGTGATGAAATGTAATTTATAATCTCGCAATATTTTGAATATTCTTTTTGAATTAGTACATAATAAAATACTCTGATCGTATCGTTGAGTATAAACGACAGCGCGTGCGGCACGTGGCATCGTTTGAAATGCGTATAAATTAATAAATTGGTTAGGACATCAATCACTTATTAAACGGAATAATTTCATAATATTTATCATTATCTTGTTCTGATCAAGATTTTTTACATGTTAAATAAAGATTACGATGTTAATGAAGATGTAGATACGGCCTAAGTTTTATGAAAATGTAAAAAATGATAACAAATTTATGAAATTTTGATCAAACATCAAAACTGTACAAAAAATCAAATTGTATAACTTGCTAGCTGTTATTATACAGGCAATTATCTGTGTAAGAATTTATGAATGGCATTTCATTCTAATGCAAAGTGTCTTAAAAATAAAGTTAGATTCTAGTCCTGTCAGATAGTCAAACCTTTTTTTTTTTAAATATTTTTCAAAAAGTTTTTTTGGGGGGTGAGTGGGTTGTTTTTGGCTGTTTAATTGGATGTGAAAAAAGACAGATTGCGTTGATTTTTTTCGGCATTTCTTAAAGTCCAGTGGTGCATATTTCATGCATTGTGAACGTGATATCGCATGCACTAGTTTGAGCAATGTTGCATACCATGAACGTTTAAGGTAACTTAAGGTTCATGTATCAACTGTTTTCAATAGAATGTGCTTTAAAAACCTTTGAGATGACTTGTTAAAAATGAAATGTTTGTCCTTACTCAAACAGCATAGCCCATTGTTCATTATTAGGTTTCGCTTCCAATCCTTTATGTCAAACAGCGTATTAATTTAGATAGACTCTTCAACATATTCATAAATAAGGGGACTGAAAAAAATGTCTGAAATATTTGGTGCTGAATTTTCAGCATACAACAATCACCTATTGAAAATGCCTGAAATAATTTGGCGCCGAATGTTCAGCATACAACAGAATCCAAGAAAAATGCCTGAAATATTTGGCGCTGAATAATCAGCATACATCTATCAGTCAAGAAAAAAACATGAAATATTTGGTGCTAAATGTTCATCATTCAACAGTTATAAATTGAATATTCAGCTAGCACAACTTTGAAGTTTGCTTTAAACAATTAAACAATAACAACAATCGAGTAACCATCTAGACTTAAGAAGGTAGACCGTCCATCATGAACAGGGTAAACATCCAGACTTAATAAAGCCCTCATATAATGATATACTTCAGATTTAATTAACCAGATATATTAGTATAGTAAATCATTAACTATAGGTCTGTCATGTGATTGCCTCGTTTCTGTGGGTTAACTTATCACTTTGTACTTAACCTTCCTAGGCCAGAATAAACAAATACGTGCGTATGGGGTTCTCGTCTCAAATACGTGCGTATGGGGTTCTCGTCTCAAATACGTGCGTATGGGGTTCTCGTCTCAAATACGTGCGTATGGGGTTCTCGTCTCAAATACGTGCGTATGGGGTTCTCGTCTCAAATACGTGTGTATGGGAATCTCGTATCAAATATGTGTGTATGGGGATCTCGTATCAAATATGTGTGTATGGGGATCTCGTATCTACCGTGTGTTTATCCATAAAAAAGTCTGACACAAAAGTTCTAATTAACATTTGTAGTGAATAATGACAAAATTGTAGGTCGCCTCATATACTTGTTTAAAAAAATGTCAGATTAAGTTTTAAAATAAAGAATAACTGCTTTCCTTATTTCCTTTAGGTGGAAACACTTAAAATCCATATTTTTGTGTGGCCTTATTTCAAAGTTTTACTTGTATCTCTATGGCAAAGCAAATGCCGCAAATTGAGTGAATTTATGCTTATTCATTGTTATCAAATAAAATTTTATTTTCATTTGTTATATGCAACAATAGTTTATAGCTAAGTTTGTAAACGTAAGTCACAAAAGAGGAAAAGAAACTTATTTAGACCTGAAAAAATACCCGAATTATTTTTACTTTTCAAAATATCCGGTAGGTTTACCGAACATTTTTCTGTGGGTGGTTTATAACTTATCTCTATAGTTAAATCGAAATTGCATATAATGTACACTTTAACTCATTTGATGAAAATCGAACACGCCCTTGTATTAATATACTTATTTTAATTTCATGTAATGCTATATGTAATTAATCCTCTGTTTTTAAAGAAGTACTCCTGACTTCAAAGATGAACAAAAACCTCATCAATCAATCTATTAAAAGATCTTAGATTATTAATTTAACAAATCTTATCTGATCAAAGCACTGAATTTGTTTAATATAAGATTTAAATTGGATAAAAAAGATTTTGTAATTTAAGACTTGTTTTAAGTATTCGAATGTTTATTTATTATAAGTTCAAATTATATTATGCTTGACGAAAAAAAAAAACATATTTTAACTGAAACCAAAAAAAAAAGACATGTGTTAATGTGTGAATGTTTTAAGTAATTAACACGACTAATTCACCATATTGTTCTTTAACTTGCAGAATAATTTATTAAAAAAAATCCATGTTCTGTTTCTTTTTGTGTGATTTCTGCTGTTCTGGTGCTGATTTTGCATCATGGATGGGCGGGGGGGGGGGGGGGGGTCACCTCATGTTCTTTGTTTTTATAGGCTTCGTGTTGAAGACCTACTTTGTCCTATAATGGTTTACTTTAACAAGTTGTGACTTGGATGAGAGAGTTGTCTCATTGGCACTCATACCACATCTTCTTATATCTAATTAGCTTCATATGAGTACTTTGAGGTTCTGACATTGTTATGTCTCATTTCTGAGAACTAAAATTCCCCCTTCCCCCAAAAAAACTCTAAAACTAGATTGTCTTTGACACATATTCCCGTTGAAAGCTATAGGAATCGCACCAGTGCATGCTTGTCTAACTTATATTGTAATGTGCTATGTCTTTTACAAAATTTGGTATTTATGGCAGCCGTCTTTGATTGATTCTTGGTTTAATTCATTCATAACGTATATAGATCAGGGACGATGTAGAGCTTGAAAAAATGTATATAAACTTGACACAGAATGTTTATTGTAGAACATATATAAACTTGACATAGAATATCGGTTGTTGAACACCTACTGTTGTTTGGTACTTTGGTCTTCTTGTTACTGTAAGCATGACGATAATGTCCATGTCCTTCTTTAAAAATTATTAATATATTATACAACTGCAGTTTCGATAAATTTTGTAAAATTTGTATTTGTTTAAAATGGAAAAGGAATTGCAAATTAAACCCGTAATTCTTTGTTATGAAGAGCGATGTGTTAGCTTTCGACGGAAATCCGAAACAGTGGCTTATTTAAGTTTAGCAAAGCAGCATTATCACTGTTTCGGAGTTTGGTCTTTTATATTAGAACGTATTGGAAGTACACCACTAATTCATGGTCCTATTGCTTTCTATGTTAAATTCCTCCGTTTCAAGCAGGCACACCACTTTTGTTTAAAGTTCAATTTAAGTGGCAATCATTGCATTTCAAAGCAACACTTTATGGTGTCTGGTACTGAAAAAATCAACATACCTTTAATGAACTGGTTCCCGGATCTTCGGATGTACCAAAACAGGTACTTCAGACCTGACAAACAGACAAAATGTATCCTCTTTTAAAAATTTGGTGCAGTTTTTTTAATATTCAAAATTAAAAGTCCAAAAGTGTTCTACAATGATCACCAGTCCTTCAACTTTCATTTTTTTTTACCAAAAATACCTAAATACTCTACATATTTTGAAAGTTACACTCATGCAAAGGAACTATTTTGTGTTAAATATGTACTACTTTCTGGTATTTGCTTTCTGGCCGGGCCCGAATTAGTGGTGTTACACCTATTACCAAAATCCGCTTTCCAAATGTGACTCCGCTATAGTGAAACTTACACAGAGATAATGGCAATGCTTTACATAGTTAATAAAAATTCCAAATTGACAAGTAATACAACAATATCATATTATTCATAGATATTATTAGATTTAGTCCTGAAATACATAAAATATATGTGCTGAAATTTGATAGGGCCAGTAGTTCTGCAAACAGTTTTTTTTCTTCATCATAAATGTTTTTACAGTAGAAACAATTTGACTTTTAAAAGTACCTCAGTGGCGGATCTAGAAATTTTCATAAGAGGGGGCCCACTGACTGCCTAAGGGGAGGGGACGATTCCGTCACGCTTCAATGATTCCCTATATAACCAACCAAAATTTTTCTGAAAAAGGGGGGGCCGGGCCCCCTAAGCCCCCCACCCCTAAATCCGCCTCTGTACTTGTTCAAAAATGAAATATAAATCGTGAGGGTACGCATTAAGCCAACTAAACTAGGATATGAATGAATGAGCAGAAAATCATGTATTTCGTAGTTCTGTAAGATGTTGCATTTTTTTCTCGATTTGATGCGTATGAATCTTGTTCTTTGTCATTGTTGTTTAATTTTTAAAACCGCCTAATTAATTCACAGGATTGCATAGGGTGCTCATTATGATTTTTTTAAAATTGGAAAGTGTTGTTACTTAATTTTATTAATCATATCAAAATGACATGTGTAATTGATTTGTTTTTCTATATAAAGAAATTATGAAGAGAGAAAAGGGAAAAAAAACGGGGTTTACTCGAATGATAACTTATCATACGTCATGCCTTATCCGGTGTATGTTAAATTTGTATGAGGAAGATTTATTTCCCGGTTTGTAAAATAGAAAATGACAAGATATCGAAGTCAATTTGATGCGCATATATATGAGTTTTGGGAAAATACACTGGATTTCTCGTCCTCGGAAAACTAGAGAATTGGAGGAAATTCATTATGAAAATTTGAACATCCATATCTTTGGTCATGTGCATGTAACCGTCAAAGTCGATACATGCTCAGAATGTTTCCAGAGCAAGTCCAACATAATTCATTTCAGCCTTAACTGACCATTGACATCTCAGAGAAATTAATTTTTCTACAGTAGGGTAAAGTGTTGGTCAATTATTAAACTAAGGTAAAGTGTTGGTCAATTATTGTTTAATCGGGTCTGATAATATATTAAATTCGGGTAAATAACGTTTAAATTTGTCAGGTAATACATCTTAGTGTCACAGTATGCAATTAAGTTCGGACTTTACTGTCCACTGTATTATCTATAATGTTCAGGTTAACGTGGCATTTGTCACTGTGTTACGCCTCCCTATTGTGGGTCATTCTAAAAGTGTATGCCCTTAATCCCGATCCGTATTTAGACGGAGAATGTCAAGTGATTGAATTATACGAAGTACGACAGGTGTCTATTTTAACCTAACTTGAAAAAATCTGTGCCCTCCGACGGCATAAAGATGATATCGAGTAAATGTATCAATCGTAATCATTCGGTATTCGATCGGTGGATTATTATGGCACGCCTGCATAATTTCCGGATTTTGAAAAGTGTTACACTTTCCGTGTATTGAAGAATCTTCGACAGAACTAGTTTTGATGATCTTCTGCAACCTGAAATTTCAAATCTTAAGTCTTGTTCTACCACACCATTTTAAATACATGGGTAATCTACATTTACCACTTGTGCAAATAAATGCACTTTAATGAACATTCAGTCTTTTGTTATTAGTTCTCGTTATGAATATGCATGTCTTGCCTGGTCGGTGGTTAAATTGAGGTGTTTGTGGCCGTAGGGCAATTGTTGATGATGGTATTTATATGATCAACGTCATAACGTTTCCGGGTCACATAGACAATACAGAGCATTGCATATATACTGTATCGATACATGACTGTTGTTGAACTGAGGTTGTGAGTTTGAACCCCGCACTTGACAGATCCTTCGACTCCCATGCAAGATTATTGGACAAAGATTGTCTGTTTTTCTGCCCATCATATTTGGTTCTCTCTGACTGTGCACATCGCTTCCTCCACCAATAAAAAATTGCAGCAACGAAATAGCCAATAGAACTGAAAAAGCGTGCATTAATAAAAAATACTCCGGTACAAAGGAAAAAATACCCCACAATTAAACAAGTTAAGACACTGATTTAGTCTAAGAGGTATTTCAACAAAAAGAATTGTACGAATAAATATATATCCTTATGTTTTTAGTGAAATATTTTGTATGAAACAAAATCTTAGCTTACAACTGAATAAACTCATCAACTATAAACATGTGACGTTTAACATGATGAGATATGACAAGACAATTCATATCCACCGTTCTTGCCACATGTCATTTTACGACCTGTAAGGTGACCATTTACGGCAATCGAGGTGCTGATGTCGTTATTTTCAACAATGTTTTGACAAAAGGTTACAAATTTAAAAAGCTGACAGAATAAATGATATGACTACAGATTCTAATTTATTTATAAGATGTTATTACTTGTCTGTTTAACAAGATGTCCGCCTTCTGTTGTAATTAATTTTAACACAATGTAACACACGGAAACAAATAGGAATCCGTGTAACGTTATTTACAAATTGAAGAAATTGTTTTTTGACATGATCAAAACACAAAATTTCGACAAGTATCTTGCACAGAATTATATAATTAATCAATAAATGTTATGACATGTTGTCTGCGACTTTCTTTGAAGATTGAAGAGCTGGATCATTTTCGTCATTAACATTCAATGTAAATGCACCCGCGGAACTTATTATATTTGACCCAATTAGATTATTAACATGTAATATCAAGCATTGTTTAATTGAACTTTTTTCGACATGGTTTTGTTAATTGTTGTTGCACAGCTTCTCTCTGTCTACGTTTAACAATATCAAGATTAAGATATTGAACATAAATAATTTTATGATTCAATTTAGCTTCAATGTTCTGTTTTAATGTCTTGCTTACTTCGATTGCAGAAGTTTTGGGTTCGAACACTAGATTCGTTGACGTTATGAAAATATCTATAAGTTGGTACTGATTTACCATTTGTGAGGCCCCTCATGGGGGGGGGGGGGTCCTAGTAATCACATAATCACCATTTTTTTGCCAATATAATCACATAATCATTAAATATTTGCTTATCTTTAGTAATCAAATAATCATAAACTAAAAATACAGTCCTAGGTAATCAAATAATCATGAAATATTTGGCTTAATAATCAAATAATCATTAAAAAAACGGCCAAGTAATCACATAATCAAAAACCCCATGAGGGCCCTCATTTGTCTTTTAGGAGTAAGAGCAAAGATGATTCCATTCAAAGTCGAAACATTGCGCCTAGGTAGATTGACAATTCTTCCTTTAGACTGTTATTAGCTTTCATAAAAGCTGGCACGAGACAATTACTGCTAAGCGTGTAATTCTTGTATAAGCAGAATCCATTTCACACTAACACTTGCATATTTTCTTCTGAAAAGGTTTGGACTTTTCAGAATCTAATGAATCATGGGTAATTTCATTGTTTGTACCCCAAAATGAAAATAACGTCACGTCATTGGTTAAATTTCCATTGTATGTTACATTTTTAACCAACCAGGACGTTTTGGTGTACACTTTTGAAAATATTACCCAGGATGCATTAGATTCTGAAACGGCGAATTGCACCCGTAACATTAATCATCCAGGTCAGTTTTAATTTGGGTAGGAAACAAAAGAAACTTGAGAAAACTTCCGGTATTCGACAGCAAACAAGAGAAACTTGAGAGAACTTCCGGTCTTCGACAGGAAACAAGAGAAACTTTAGAAAACTTCCGGTCTTCGATAGCAAACAAGAGGAATGTGAGAGAGCTACCGGTCTTCGACAGCAAAACTGGCATTCCTTGTCAAGCAAAATTGGGGTCTACCATACCTTGCTGCATTCAAGCGGGATACAAATTGATAGAACCTGTGTTGACAGGCTTTTAATAACTGCAGTTAAACTACTTAGACCATTCGCATCCTTTACAGCTAATTTCCTAATGCTTGTAGAGTAAAACTTTGGTTGTCTTGCTAGCTTTGTTTGTGTTAACGTTTACTCTTGCTTTGTAATTAACATTGACATCTTCAAACAATATATATAGGCATAATTAAACCTGTATATATTATATTTAAATTTGGGCGTTATTCCAATTACTAATTGTTCAATATACAAACAAAGCAAGCAAGCTAACGAAGTTAAAGTCTTACTTTACATGCGGTAGGAAATTAGCTGTAAGAGACTAGACAAGTTATAAATAATTTCACAAAAGATAAGTAAGACCTGAAATACAAATCAAGTTTCTTAACTTGACACAATTTGGTTCAAAGTTGTCTCATTGGCAATCATACAACATGTTCTTATTTTTTAACTACATCTAAAAACGTATTCTGAGACTGTGACAACCGACACGGCTGACGTCTCCTTATTAAGTACAATGATATATGTTGTAACTTTAACATCGCGCTTGGAAATAGAAACGTTTATCATCTGTCTAAATTTGAATAGTTTTATGGCATGATTGATATTATTTCTATTGTACACAATTAGCTCGTCCTGGTAACCCGAATAATTCAGGCCCTCACTGTTATCGATCACTCCTACTCGCGAGGTAGCAATCGTAGAGCAGTGGCATTTTCATGCTAACGACTGGATTATTCGGGTAAGAATTCCCAATTAAACCATGGTCAATGTATAGTGTAAATCAACTGTTTTCCAGGATACCATTCCCAGTTAAAACATGTTTTTTGTTCGCGCGAACTTCTGTAGTAATTTAAGAGAAGATCAAAGTATGACATCTTTGAGGTATGGCTAGCCAAAAACAAACAGGCTCAACCCACCATTTTTTTTCTTAAAATGTCCTGTAACACGTCAGGCTATAGCAGTTGCTTTCAAATAGTTCGTTTCTTTGTGTGTTGCATTTGGGTTGTTTTTGTTGCGCTTCAGTGGTTCTGTTCTTCCATTGTTTTCGTATTTCCTTCGGTTTTTGCAGTTTGTAACCCGGATTTGGTTTCTCTCAATCGATTCGTGACTTTTGAACAGCTGTATACGACTGTTGCCTTTCTTTATCTTAATATACTCGATTCATAGTAAGGTTGTTTTTCGATCCCAGTTAAGTTGAGTAAATTAACCGATTGCGAACATTATTTGATTTACTGTATTTAGATGTTAAATCTTATCGTGAGGACAAATAACGCCAGTATAGCCATATCCCTTATACTTTCAATGGTATTATGAAACGCAGTGTATCATAGTTTAATAGTTTGAAGGACAGAATGAGTTTGGATGTTTCAGTCTTGAGATAGCAAACATTCAACACTCATGATTGAATTAAATTAATATTTTGGCATAATTTCTCGAGTTGTATAAGTAATAATAACAACGATTTACATTGTAGTTAGAAATGAAAATGGAATGCGTTTATAATATGTGTGTAATTCGTGTTATGTCTTTGAGTATCACGTAGTACAGCATGCAATATTGTCTGTTTTGTTAAGAGGTTTGGATTAGATAGAGAGGTTGATCTACGGCTTTACCGACCGTGCAAAACCTCATGGGTAGTACTCCTTCGTCGTCGTCATCTGCTGCTGAATCAAACCGGAAATAGGTCATACACGTGACTGTCTCAACAGTTGACTGTAAATTGAAGTGAGATGGATTTTGAGAGTCGTAATGTGCATGCTGTAGGCAGTTTCATTTATGCTTTTTTTTGGAATTTTCTTGTGAAACTGAATTTGATAAATCATTCATGTCCGTTGTTCTAGATTTACCTCCGTATGAAGGTCTTGGGGGTTGTCAAGGAAATAAAGAAAAATTCCTAATGAATAAAGGATAGATAAGAATGGGTAAACGATTAGAATAGAGAGGAGAAGAGAAACATTTGGTGCTTATTTAAAAAAAAAATATGGCTGCAAAATAATCTTTAAAGTAAAACCCGACGGGAATTTACATTAACAGAAAAAAAGCCTATAAATAAGATTTCAAAAAGGAAGAACTATCTTCCCATCCAGATCCTTATGTAGTGAAAGATATGTACCTCTTTCTTAATATTATAATGAAATAACACAAAAAAATCCCCATTTATCACTATTGCACACATTTTAAATGGATAGACTATATTGCCATACAGTATACTTTGAAAACTGTTACTCATAGAAATTATGAGAGAAGTATTTAAGATGTATCTATTCTATGAATAATTGGACACCTGCAGTGCGAGGTATGTGTGAAAAAACATACAAGAATGAAAAACATTGACAAGTAATTGAGCGAAGTCAAAACACTACAATTTGTACTGTATCTTTACTGTCTGTATGATATATCATTTGCAAGGTAAATTATTGTACACATATATATACCTACGATAAACACTTATTTTGTATGTTACACAGTGCGTATATGCTATTGACCTTTATTTTTAATACTGAAAGAAACTATTTCGAAAATTAAGTGTCCGACTCCCTCAGGTACAGTGCATCAGTGTATATACTAGTATATGCTATTGGTATGTATTCTAATAATTAAGAAACTATTTTGAAGCTAAGTTGCCAACTCTCTTTCGCAAAGTTGACCTTCGATTAAATTGTCTATTCTTTTTATGTTCCTTTTGGTCAGATAGCTCAGAACGTATTTAGGAATTTTCGCTCACTGACCATTTAATGTTCTTAGTGAAAGTAAACCCAGAAAAAAGCACCCATAAATAAAATCAACTATTCCTGATAGTCATTTCCAAAGAAGAGAAATTTATATACAAATTTACCACACTACTTGGAAGAACTGGTTCGCTGCAATGAAAAGCACCGTCGATAGCAGATTTTGCATGTTAATTTATATGTATTCAATGTGTTTATAAAAACTTCTTGAAGTACTCAAGGTCTCCATATTATTTATAATCAAACTCAGTGGTACAAAGTGAAGCTGATAATATTAGTAAATTGATGTAAACAAATTTCATTTAGTTTTCATCATTTCTCTTCATTGAAGAAAACAAGCTTTTTGCCAGAAATATGATAATTTAAAATGAAGTTAAATTCAGGCTTTCCAAAATGACATTCTGGAAAGGTTTGCCTGAAACTTCGATCACAACTAATCCTCTCAATCAACGAAAGAGTCAGTTACTCTCTTGCATCAAGTCCTTCTAGTCGTCTCGGGGTTGTACCAGTTGGCATGTTTGAAACATTTATAGAAGTATACATGTGTCACAGTATGATAATATAGGGTTATTGCATGAATATTGGGGAATATTGTCCCGAGTAGAATTTTATATTGCACGAGCTTGCGAGTGCAATATATGTTCTACGAGGGACAATATTCCCAAATATTCATGCAATAACCCTTTTATTGTATAGCAATATAATATTTTGAAGTAAACATTGGTTTATACTGAGATTTTGACGTTGATGACGTCATGAGTTTGAAGATTTATTGCACTAGTGCAATATTGGAATTTATTGCACTCTAACTTTTGGTTACTTTCTGTGGGAAATATTATATTGCTATACAATAAAAACCTTTCTTGCGTTACGGGATATATGGATATGTATAGACATTCCCAGTTGAAATGCAGATGTTAATTTTTTTTACCCATATTCAACCTTGAAATATTTGCGACTGGAAGTTAAACTACTTAAAAGTTATCACATTTGCACTATTTGCCACTGGACGTTAAACTACTTAAAAGTTATCACATTTGAACTATTTGCCACTGGACGTTTATCAAACAAGAACAATCAATCGATCTTATTCTGAAAAAATACGCCGCTTTATTGTTTAACCTATGATTAAGATACACCCTTAAATATCTTTTTTTGTAATTAATTTTCATGTTCTGTTAACACGTTACTCTGTAAATATGAAGCGATATTGAATAGTAAATCTGAAGAGCAATAAACTGTTGGAACTAATAAAACTAACAAGTATATTGTGAGATAAATATCACCTTTAATTTGTTGGTCATTTTTTTTGTGTGTGTGGATATCAGCAGTTATCACACACTAGATAAAAGAAGATATTTATAGAGCCGACATCAAGTATTGCGCGAGATAAATCAGATTGTCCCATTGAATTATCATCAATTTTGTGCTTATGTCTGTTTTTAAGACAGACTCAATCAAGTTTTTTTGTAGGATTGTTTGGCCTTTTAATATACAAAAGTTTATTGCAAAATACCATCGTTTGTATGTTCGAATGCAAGTTTAATTAAAATGTCGGTGCTTCAACACTTATCGACATGATTTATAATTACAGCACCGATTAATAAAAGTTTGAAAAAAAAATATGAAAATTTATTAAGATTGCAACTTCCTTGAGCAAATATGACAAAGATGGAATGGTTGTCCAATTCAAATCCTTCCAGGTAAAAGTTGCTAGTGATTTTTTTTAGCTGTTCATACTCTGAAAAGTCTGGTTATGGCTATTTCAGAGAACAGGTATACTTTGATATTTAATTAGATGAATTTGTCTTTGTTTCTTTGAACTAAATATGTTTTTTTTGATAGTGGTTTTTTTTTCGCTACCAATTTATAAACTATACTTGTAAAGTTGGAACAGACTATACAATTGTATGCGCATCAAATATTTGTCCTTCGGTTTTCCTAACTAATAAATGATTGGTATAATTAAAAGTTGGCAAAGACAATCGGTGTAATTTAAAGTTGGCAAACCAGGAGTAACGAATGCGTCTGAATTATTTGTCAATTGCGTGTAGGGACTTAGTTTCATGAATTAATACACCTTGATACCTCGGTTTTTTCCATGGTGAAAATTAAAAGCTTAAAATTTAGGATAAATATACATCTGATAAGTTAACTTACTTACTGTCTCAAACTATTGCACTTGTAATATTTGCTGTTGCACTTAATGCCATGGCACATTATTACAGTATTTAGGATCGATTTTAAGGTACGGCAAATATAAAATATTATTAAACGATTTGCGAGGATTTGAGTGCAGCTAAGACCGTTCAAAAACATTATTATTCAAATATATTGATATTAAAAGATGACTAAACTCTTGTTCATGTCGGATAAATTGTCACAAACATCGCATTAACCCAGACAGATGGCACGATAACAATAGAGAAGGAGTTATTCCGAATGTCATTTGCTTGCTAATGTATTCATGCGCGAACAACTTAACTAAATAGGAGACAATCACTTACATTCTCATCCACGGTCAATGATGAACGTTTTATTTGCAAATTACAAAGTAATTATGCGGTTTAACAAAGTCAACCCTCATAGACCACCCTCAACACGACGAAAGTTAAAATAAATTCGATGTTTATTGTGACAAAATATGGGAAAGTGACTTTTGCACACAACAACAGTTTTTTACAATTTGATTATACAAAAGTTTTAACAATTTGATCATACAATGCAATGGTTTAAGCGCTACAATGATTGCTGAAATTACTTCTTGTCCATTTATTAAACAAAATGCATCTCAACGGAATTTCCACCATGACGTAGGCTGATTTACATCTTTATATATTTAAAATGTAATTGCACTTTTGTCGCATTTTTGAGGTATTTAATAATTAATTTTAATTCTTTGCAGTATAACTTGTTGTCTGCAAGATGTACCGAACCTTCAAAGAAAATTAATGCATATGTATTAAAATATTAAATTTTATGGTCTTAGATATAAATATTATCAAAAATGTCTGCATCTTTTGAGTGCAAATGATCCTGGTTTTCCTTTGACAATGTGACTCGTTGAAAATGAGGTTAGGGCATTGAGAAACGGTATCTTTATTAGATTACAAATCTTGTAATGATATGTTCATATACCACGTTTAAAACTACCATTGAAAGTTCGTTATCTTAGTTAAGATCAAAATATTGAGACTTTGTATTGTTAAACACCGTAAACATCTAGTAAGTTATCTTGAAAACATAATTTATTTGAAGTTAACTGCGTCCCCTCCTCTCTCCCCCCCCCCCCGTCACTCAAAAGAACGGAAAACGAAATAAAAGAGCCATTAAAAGACTTATACTTCACTAGAAATTCATACTTCAATAGAAATTCACAAATAAAAATTGCTAGGAAGAAATAAATAGCGAGAAGTTCTATTATGGAGTTTACAGAATAGTAGATAATGAACAAAAGAAACCCGCAGAAATCAGTTAGATATAGCCAAAGCCTTAAGAAAAGAGAACAATTAGGTGTTAAAGTGTTAAGAATAGATCATATCAAATATACAGAAAGATACAGAAATAAAGACCCCCACTCCATTCAGACCCGCATAATTTCATGCATAAGAAGATGTGGTATGAGTGCCAATGAAACCACTCTCCATCCAAGTTACAATTTGTAAAAATAAACCATTATATGTCAAAGTATTCATTAAAACATGAAACAGACTTGAATAATATTCCTTCTTTATAACGACCACACAATTTTTCCCTTTCAATTTGGAATACATTTGTACATTTGTGTTGTCTTTTCAGGTTTCAAAGAAACGTCATTTTTATATGCTGTGTCGTCTGCAGGACTTGTACATTCGATATCACGTGGATGTAGCACGGGTCGTCTGGATCGGTGCACGTGCGATGAGTCGAAAAATTTACAAAATGAAGAAGCATGGCGGTGGGGTGGCTGTGGAGATAATATAAAATTCGGACTTAAATTTACAAGACGATTTTTAAAACGTGCGAAACGAAATGGAAAAGATGTTTTAGCCAGAGTAAACAGACATAATAGTCATTTAGGTATTAAGGTATGTATTCTTATGGTAATTCGTTGAAGATCATAATGTTGATGAAGGTCATAAGGTTGATCAAAATACTTCATTGATTGCTACACGGTTGTCTTCTATTATGTGTGTAGTCGAACAATTTTGTTGCAAAAATTGCCATCTTTTAGAGGTAATTTCCTAATGCTTGTGAAGTATGACTTTGGTTCGCTTGCTTGCTTTCTTTACATAAATGTTAGCTCATATATTCATATACATTTACAAGCAATACACATAGGCCTAGTTAAACCTGTATATATTATATTTAAATTTGATTGAATGTTATCCCAATTACAATTGTGCAATATACAAATAAAGCAAGCAAACTTACCAAACTCTTACTCTTCAAGCATTAGGAAATAAGCTCTAAAAGGTAAGTTTAATAGCTGTTGCTAAGGAGGTGGTATGATAAGAGCTATTTTTAATCCCTATGTCCCAGATAGTTTAAGCATTATTTCAAGTGTCCCATTTTCAATGGGTATATGTTTATATTATACTTTTTTTCGAATAATATTTTTTTTAATTGTGGTTTAAATTGTAGTACTAGTAAATCATTTTTGTTTTAAAAAAATATTGTCATACGATAACATTTTATGTGATTGCTTTTGACAGATTTATATATCTTATCAGACAAATAACAATGATTTTTATGTAAAAAATGTGTATTGAAAAGTATAAATGCCAGTAGCATATATCGAATTTGATTGATGACTAACCACAAATGTAAGCAAACCACAAACGTTTTGTCATGAGGATATTTTTACAGTGATTTTGGGCATATACTCTTCAATTTTCCACATTGAATGAATAAGTTCCGATCAGTCACTAACTTTAACATCGTAATGAATACATCAATGTTATGGGTTTAATGACTCAATGAACAGGAACGCATTTTCTCTCCCACATGTTGCATGACTCTCGTCCCCTCTTTGGTATCGGGGCAGCGTGACACCTAAATGTATGAAAGAAGATCTTTTAAACATGGACGCAAATACTGGTACCTTGTAAGAATACATATTGAACTGCAGACTGGTACCTTAGGAGTATATTTAAGCAGATTTTGGGCATATTCTCTTCAGTTTTCAACATTAAATGAATAATTTCCGACCAGTCACTTACTTTAACATCGTAATGGATACATCAATATTATGGGTTTAATGACTGAATGAACAGGAACGCATTTTCTCTCCCACCTTTTGCATGACTTTCAACCCCTCTTTGGTAAAGAAGCAGCTAAACGTCAGAGTAACAGAAATCAAAAAGCAACCCCCCCCCCCCCCAATAAAAAAAAAAAAAACCAACACCCACACTCACACTCACAGAAAAGTCATTTATATAAATCATATCTGACAGATTGTTCATGGTTAACTCCTACATTCATCTGATTTTAAATCTGACTTAAAATAGACGGAAAAAATGAGCAACATGACGGGTGTAACATGTGAAGCAAAATCTGCTACCTTTCAGGAGCGTTTGATATCGTTTCGACTTTATATGAACCTGAATGTCCCTTTTGTATCTTCCGCTTATTGTTTTTAAAGAAAAAAGCGATATCAATATTGTTAATGTTTCAGACCTTCAAGATAACTGCTGTACGGAAATAATCCGTTTATTTAAAAACAAATAGTCCCAACTGGTACACAATACTATTTTCTTGTATTCTTTTAAGTTTAGCCCATGTGTGTAAGTGTGTTAAGAAACACAAATATAGTCAATTTCTTGTCAGTATATACTAAATGTGTAAGCATTCATTCTAAAAGACACCAATCACATTTAGTTTGAAGTGTTTATTTAGCATTCGCGTGTATATTATAACCTCTTGATCCATCATGGAAAAAATGGCAAATCTACAAACGTGTTAAGCTTCTATCATTTTGTTTGTCAGTTGCCATCTGCTTATCTCCCCTTGAACTTTGATCATACCGCATACCTTTCTAGATATAGGTGATCTAGATATAGACAGCTCGTTGCATCTGGCAAAAGTACGTGCACCTTTATAGAAATGTATGAACACCACTAGAAACGTAGAAACAAGTTCATACTTGGCATTGGTTTGTCCACAAAGAATGATAAGTCACTTCCATTGTACAAATTGTACCCCCCCCCCCCCCCGACTGTTTTATTGACTCAATGCAATAAGTGGAGCTATAAGAAGAGCCATGCTAATGGCAACTGTTACACCAGGACAACAAATTATGTCATTATTCATAATAAAGACTTCAAAGATGAAAACCCCCACCCAGACCCTGGTCAATTTCGTCATTTTAGATGCCAGTGATCGTCTTCCTAGCATACTTTTCTCTTTTATTTATGCTGGTCGCAACATATTCTTATGCGATACACTCACTCGTTAGTTAAAATATAACTAACTCGGGTGATACATGTGGAGCAGGATTTGCTTATATCTGGAGCACCTACTATTATCCCCGGTATTTAGAAGGGTTCGTGTTGCTCAGTCTTTTGTTGTCTCTTGTGTACTGTTTTTTCTCTTATCTTTTTTTTTCGACTTTGACTTTGAATGTTCCTTTGGAATCTTTCCTATGGAATACTTTGGAATCTTTCCTATGGAATCCTTTGGAATCTTTCCTATGGAATCCTGTGGAATCTTTCCTATGGAATCCTGTGGAATCTTTCCTATGGATTCCTATGGAATCATGCGAATTACTCACATAATAGTCAGTTTGTATATAACTTAAATTGTATAGTATTTGAAGGAATATAGGTGTACTACCATCATGTCTAAGCTGTTCCTGTTTATGTACACTTAGTAGAGTAGTATTCCTTATAGTAAAATAAAATATGTTTTTCAAGATCCGAAAATATTAGTTAGCTCCCGATCAGATGAACTTCAAAGGGTAATAATAATTATAGCAAATGAATTTCTTTTCAAACATGAGGTGATTTCTCACAACATTAACAGTACGTTAAACTAACTGTGGTTTTCGATATTCGCTTTTACATGATGTGATTGAATAATGCACGTGCATTGGTGCACATTTATTGTGCGAATTATTTTACTTACAATGATACTACAATACATTTTAGACATGCCAAGTCGAAATAAACAAGCAATTTATTTAATTGGTTTTTTAAACTTTATATAAAAGAAATACAAGTGTTTATCATAAAGAAACGCATTTCCTTGAATAAACGCACAGACAGTATGTTGAACAATTATTTTCAATTATTCGTAAAATAACGTGAAGGAGTGTTGCTTGTTCGTAGAAATGGCGGCAATAAATTATCGTTCACTTACAGCGATGATAGAGACTTTGGTTTTAAATAAACTTTTGCTATTATGAATTATATACTAGATGATTAAATTATTTCATAAAGATATGAATAAAATTTACAGAAAATATTAATTTACATTTCCTGAAGAAAAAAACCAAACGAATCAGAGATATAAATACGTCTTCCGCAGCAAAAAAATCCCTCATGCGAAGGCAGTCTTTGGATAGTCTCTAAACAATAGTATATACTAGTTCAACTAAATGGATTTCTCTCATAACAAACGAACATAAAAAACCCTTAAAAACACAAGACTTACCAAAAGACTATAATAAGAAGCCTGTTTTAACTTGTTTGCTATATATATATGTTTACTTGAATACACAGCTTTATTTTGTGACTCTCAACTGTTGTTTTATAGTGGCAATATCGGTAAATATATTTTCTATCATCTTTTGCCTATCTAATGGTAACGCCAATTTGAAAATCTGTAACTAGTATCTTCAAACCTACCCGTCACCAGGTCTGGTCAAATCAAATTTTGACACTAATAAAACATGTTTTCACGTGTGATGCAGGATTCTGTTCTACTTGCAATAAAATTATTAAGACATAGGCAAATGTTTACATTTTTCAACATATATAATGCAGATCTGAAGGACATGAGCTTTAAACTATTTCATATAAACATTTTGTAGTGTTTATATCATACGGAATATGCAATTGAAAGTATTGTATAAATACTGAGGGCCTGATGGGTTATTTTCGTTCTTCGCGATAGGCGCATTTTCGCTATCATGATCCGTTTTTCTACAGATTTTTTTTTTATATTTTCGTGATCGGTGATCATGGAAATTTATTTTCTGTGAAATCGTGATTGACAAAAAATTAACTCGTGAATCGATGAGACCTCCCCACCCCCATATCAGGCCCCTCATAAATACTAAGATTGATTTCTCTAAATCGTGCAATATTTGTGTAGAATAAACACGCCGATGCAATCATTCATTAAAAGCACATTTACAGCTACGGTCAAACTTGTTTGTTTAGATTTTTTGACACATAAATAGGTATAATGGATCAAATTAACAAACCGAATCATGAAAATGTACTTAAATCGACTTCTTGTCCAATCAATCTTCGCCATTTGGCTAGCTGCAGGACTGCTTAATTAATCACCATCATTATTTCCTGCACTGTTATTTTGCTACGAACCGGTAATCAGTCAGCGACTTGTGATTTTCTGCATATGGAATGTCATTCAACTTATTACTTAAAAATATATTTGATATGAAAAGTAAAAAAATTACAATATACAGAAAACTGAAGAAAGAGATAAGAACTAAGTAGATGCACAAAAAAAAATAGACTTATCATATCACTGAGCGACCTCTTTTAAAAAATCCGAAACTGAATTTTAAGGATTTTCGTAGTCACGGTTTCCATATGTTTCGCATTTCGTTGAATCGGTTGCGCATGATCCAAAGCAAAATGAGCCGAGGCGTATAAAATATCGAGACAATTTTGTAATATGACTTGTTGCTCTACATTGTATATCAAATTCCTGAAGTTGGACTCTGTTTTTTTGTTAGATAAACTTGGCATAATTTTACCTTTCTTTCCAATGTTTTGGACCATCAAAAAGTGAAAGACATAGTTGCTTTTGCAATAAAATTAGATTTTACTTTTCAGAGTCAACGTTAGTTATTTTTTTTTTAAATGCCATTAATTTTGACCAAAAGAAAGATGTGAGAAAAAAAATCATGCATTTGTCGTATTCCATTGTCTAGTTCGTTTAGCCGTATTTTGCACAACTTTTTGGAATTTTGGGTTCTCAATGCTCTAAAACTTTGTACTTGTTTGACTTTATAACTATTTTGACTGGCGTACTAAATTATAATCCTGGTAACTAAGATAATCATTTAACAAAGACGGGAAAGCCTCCGAATTCCGCTAAGAAATTGCCATATATATTGAGCAAAAGGAATTGATTACAAACAAACAAAAATATGCAAAAAAGAATATGTTCAATGTCACGTATCAATATTTTCTATTGACCGTTATATGTACAAAATGTAGTTCATGTAATGGAAACGAAAAATTTCCGAATGCCCCTTAGGGTCGGACTTCCGAAAATAAACTACAAGCCGAAGGCCAAAAACACCCATTAAGATAGTCTGACGTTTGTAAGTTATACTTTACTGGTCTGTAATTGTAGAGAAAACACTCATAATCTATGTTAATTTATATAAATACATTGAAAATTGCAGCTATAAATTTTAAAATTGTCCTGTTGACTTTAATGTCCAAAAAGTCTGACTGGAAATTTTTGCTGAAATGTATATCTCGATGTAATTTTCACGGATTTGGTGTATATTTGTAGTTGACATATAATTTTTGATGTAAAAGTGTTTTATAAGATAAGTTTTTTATCCGGAAGAAACAATGAAATTAATTTCATTCGGTAACAAACACCTTCTTAGAAAATATGATTAACACAAAGACATTTTTTTTTATTAAATTCTGAATATAATTTGACGTATTTTGAAATTGAACTCTGATCTTTTTTTACTATGTTTAGAATTTTCGAAGTATCTGCTCATATACTTCATATATATTTACATCCTATTTGGCCCTGTTAAGCCGGGTAGTTTCCTTGAGATGTGCTTGTAAGAAGGGGCAGTCCTGCGTGCAACAAAAGCCTCGTTTTGAGATTAGTATACATTTACTTATTCATTTTCAAGTTCCAAAAAATAAGCAGATATTCGGGAAACCTAGTTCGATCTTGCTTTGGAAATCGGTAGCATGCTTGTTTAAAGAATAGTGAAAAAGTTTTGATTTATTGCAGCAAAAGAAAATATCCTTGAATGTTCGCCTGATGTCCCCTTTCTGATATAATAGATTTTTTGGGAAGTAAACTTAATTACACTTTTCATAAATTGTGTACAATAGATGAATATTAAACAAAAATAAGGACTTTCTTTTTCATTTTTGTATGAAGGTAAAAGTAGATCTAGAGGAAGTTATGTTAAAACTCTGGTCAAGGATTCAACATTTTACATGTGTATAGGGAAGGGGTAAAATTAAAAATTAAAACCAATTTGACCAAAAAATTTCAAAATATGTCAGGGCGTCAACTAACGATTTATGTTTAGTTGCGGAAGAATATTTTATAATGTTACTTTTCCCATGTTTATTTATAAAATTATTAATAATGTTATGTTTTTAAACGTCTGACACTTGCAATGATCACTGTGGCTAACCACAAAAACATTTTTTGTGTAGTTTTGTGTCTTTTCTCAACGGATATAGTGAAATTTATATCGCACTTTGATATTAATTTTTCCTTGTATGAAGATGTTAGATTAAAATATTTCATGTTTTCCTGGAAAAATAAAAAAAAATATTCCTCAATAAATTCTGCTTCTCGGGTTTCATTGTGGTTTTTGGGTCACGTGACGTCAGCTTGACATGTACGAAATTAATATAGCTGTCTTCTAAGATAATAGTAAAAACCTAATTGCACTGAATTAAGTAGTCTGCATTTTAATAACCTCGTTTTTAAATATGTTTGTATACAGAGATGAGGTTGTCTACCGATATGTGTTCATTTCGTCCCAATGTTTTGCTTCTGCTGCTAAACCGGTTTACAGAATCTAACTCGCACGATGTATAAATTCTATGCATCAATGTTCATACTGTCAATACAAATATTTTTATTTTGAGGAGGGACAATAGGGGGTCCGTTATCATGTTAACAACACCTCGATTTGGGCAAAAACAGTTAACTAAAATTGCAAAAATGCTTGGGCAAAAACAGTTAACAAAGTGGGTTGAAAACAGTCAACAGCTTAAATTGATCTCAGAAAACAGATAAAAACACCTTAAAAAGGGCCATAACATGTTAACACAAAAAGATATTGCCCCCCCCCCCCCTATTTTGGCATGCCATAGATCGACTAATATCCTCATACTATAGTTCATATATGGACCCTTCTATCACCCAATAACTTTATACTACAAAACACATTTGTATCATTCTCCCAACCCAAACCACTCATCCTAATAATAATAAAAACACATCCGACTCTATCCCATACCATTCCTTTGTGACTTTAGCGGTGTTGTGGACTTTAGAGGAGTTGTCCTTAGACTGCATTTTATTGAGGAGGGGGAGGGAGACGGAGAGGTTACCATTCTGTGATAGGAGGGGGAGGGAGACGGAGAGGTTACCATTCTGTGATAGGAGGGGGAGGGAGACGGAGAGGTTACCATTCTGTGATAGGAGGGGGAGGGAGACGGAGAGGTTACCATTCTGTGATAGGAGGGGGAGGGAGACGGAGAGGTTACCATTCTGTGATAGGAGGGGGAGGGAGCCGAAGAGGTTACCATTCTGTGATAGGAGGGGGAGGGAGACGAAGAGGTTACCATTCTGTGATATTTTTTGCTCGCAATAACATAAGTATCCATCAGAAGTTTAGTTAGGGAAACAGGTGTGACATTTAGCTTTTATAACAAAATTTAAATCGTAAAAGCCAAGATTCTGAAATTTTGTATGCTTTAAAATTAAAAAGTGCATACATACATATTATGGATCCGTTGTTCATATTGAAATGAGGCTTTGAAGATAGTAGATGATCTTTTCGATGAGAGTTATTATTTTGTTGAGAATTGTTTCCAAGTTGGAAACGAATACTGCTTTTAGCTAGTTTATTTAGTTCAATACCAATAAAGAAATTGGTAGCGCTTTTAGACGTTGTATTTACCAATCTTACACGTTACGGAAAATAGGGTTTTAAAATAACTAAATTAGAAACAAAATTGTGTTTTACGATATATTTACTATGGGTTGTACAGAATACTACGTTTATTTTGAATGCAATTCTCTTTACTAAAAGAAACAACACTTAACTCGGTCATTTTTGTGTGTAAAACAAGCAAAATGACACCACATCGTCACTGATGAAATTAATATTAATTACCAGTCTTTGTTTTTACATGTACTGAAATATATTTTGTTTTTAATTTCAGGTTGTGAAAAATCATGTAGAAACAAAGTGTAAGTGTCATGGTGTGTCCGGGTCATGTACAGTTCAAACATGTTGGAGACAGTTGTCGCCCTTTAATATCATAGGTGAAATTTTGAAGAATAAATACGAAAATTCACAGCAAGTTGAAATAGACAATAATCATGCAAATAGGAAAACAGCACACAAAAGACGCTCGACCAAAATGAGTGTTGTGGCTAACAAAATGCCACCGAGGCGTATGGAGATGATTCATATTGACAGTTCGCCTAGCTTTTGTAGGCAAAGTAGGTATTCCGAAGGAACAAAAGCGCGGGAATGTATCAAAGATCGTAATTGCAATTCCATTTGTTGTGGGCGTGGTTATAACGTGCAGACAAAGACTGTTTCAAGACCATGCAAATGTGAAGTTGTTTGGTGCTGTCAATTCCGATGTCAGCAGTGTCTTATTGACGAGGAAATACATTCTTGCAAATAAACTTTGCGATGCATTATGGGAACAAAAAGTTCATCGTTGTCCAAATAGAATCTTAGAACAAAAAAATTATAAAAACTTAGCTTTTTTTACATTTTAATGGGTGCTACAAATTGTGATCAGACAAAATTGTCTCAGTCATCGAAACGTTTGAGGCAGCTGTTACTTATCCTGTCGGATACAAACGTTAAATTGACATTGAAAAAGTAAAGCGTTGTATTGAGTTTTGATGACACAAACTGTCTTCCGTTTAAAACCAAAGATCCATAGATGTTTATATAGTGTATTTATTTATTTTATACATTTTAGACTTTAATTTATACATTAATGCATTATTTTGTATATATTTCATGTCATCTGGGATAACTAATTGTCTATACCAGATATTGTTTCATCTTGCTTACAAATTCATACTAACATGATGTTCTAGTTCTTTTGATATAACAGCCTCTTATTTAAATACAGGAAGGTTACATGTAAACAAAAATCCTTATTTTTGAATAACAAAACAATTAACAAAAAAAAAACCAAACATATTTTTTCATCTTTTTAAGTCGTAAAAATCTGGTTCTGCAGACGGACGGACATTGAAGTTCACTTGTCTCGTCCCTCGACGCTTTCAAAAATTCGCATTGGTAATGTCTCCGTGCTAGATCAAATGCGTATCATTCGTCCAGATATTTTGTTACACCGGTTAAATTTGCCGACTTTAATCATAAGGAACACGACAGGTAGCACAGGAAGTTATTTTTACTTCCGGAGTAAATAAGTCTTCCTTTTTATTTAAGAGAGGTTCGTCATGTTTTGATTATTTGTTCACTTGTTTCCCTCACAAAAATGTAAACATTTTGGGCATTATCCATACTATCTTTTTTTTAGTATCTTCAAATTACATAACATTACTACGAAACATAAACAATCATCAGGCGAAGATCCAGCCATTTTGAAAGAAGGTGTTCCAACCACACGAACACCACGAAACGTTCACATAATAAAAAAGACACCAACAACCGAAAATGGGATTTCCAAACCCTGGAACACCTCTTTTGATCAGCCAATGATCATGCTCGTAAGTCCTTGCCGTTTTATGAAAGTGGTTAAGGTTTAAGAAATCCTTAAAAATCACTTGAACGGTTTGTCAACAAGTTTCACGAACATATTATTCGCTTCTGCATGACACAGATTATTCTAATTCTGTTTCACTTGAACTTTTCATCTCAGATCCAGTTCAGTTCATGGTATGCCTGTAAATAGAATAATTCGACACCAGTGACCATTGACATAGAAGACACTTTAGCAGCTTCATGTATAAGTCACTGTGCGGCCTTTAACAATGAACAAATCTCATTCAACAAGGGAAGTTATACAACTGAAATGAATGTTCTATCGATCATAAACCTTGATGATTGGTCCTTCGAATTCGAAGCGATTATCTATATTTTGACATTTTGACATTGTCAATAATAAGGATTAGATAACTCACATGAATCAATAAATAAAAACTAGTTGCTTCTGTTCGAGTATCCTGAAAGTTCATATTCTGATTAAAACACTGGATCACTAGATTAATAAATAGCAGAATCTATTTTATGTCTTTTGCTCATTGTTGAAGTTCTGACGGTAATCTGTGTTTGTTTCTTAGTGTTCTTGCATTTACTTGCACTGTAATCCTGTCATGTAATGTTGTCATTTAAGCGGAATTTATAATCGATTTATGACGTTTGAACAACGGCATACTACTGTTGCCTTTATTTGTTTCTTTCTATGTTAAATTGTTCTCGGATGGAGAATCGTCTCAATGGCAATCACATCACATCTTTTTATGCCCCACCTACGAAAGTAGAGGGGCATTTTGTTTTCTGGTCTGTTCGTCTATCCTATTTCAGGATAAAGTTTTTGTTCGAGGTAATTTTTGATGAAGTTGAAGTACAATCAAACTTAGTACACCTATGATATGATCTTTCTAATTTTAATGCTAAATTATAGTTTTTATACCATTTTCACGGTCCAATGAACATAGAAAATGATATTGCGAGTTGGGCATCCGTATACTGTGGACACATTCTTGTTTATTTTTTTTATATCGGCGTTAAATCAATTGGTTCATGGAACGAAACTGTTTTGATTTATTGTATGTTCTGTCGAATCGTCGAAAAAAACCCATAAGTGATCAATTAAGGAAATAGCAGTTTGTTGAATTACACCATTAGAGAAATCTTCGAAAAGTACAAGCGCTGATCTGTAATCGGTTAAGAATCGATCAATATTATTTTTTGACGCAGTGAAAACAAAAGGTTTCCCACAGCTATAGATAAAACGCAATAAATTAACAAAACTAAAAAGAGGTCAAATCATGACTGTCAACGAAAGATGATTGTTCATACCAAATGTCAAGCTAATGAATAATTCGTCACCGAGCCTACATATATATATACTGAGAAACTAACACATATATGATACCAACACTTAATACAAAATGAACATCACAACGATATACACAGAGACAGCATTGCACTATGTTCCTGTTGACATTTGGGTTACAAGTATAAAGATACACTCTTAGACATGATAACTATTAGGATACTAATAGTGTTCTTTTCTAAGCGACAGAGTGTTAATCTGTTAATTAAGGACCTAAAAGCACAGAGGTCAACATTAAAATACAAATAAATGTACCATATGTCAAACTCTTGTTCTATCCTAATAAAATTGAGAATGGAAATGGGGAATGTGTCAAAGAGACAACAACCCGACCATGGAAAAGACAACAACGTGAGAAGGTTACCAACAGGTCTTCAATGTAGCGAGAAATTCCCCCACCCGGAGGCGTCCTTCAGCTGGCCCCTAAACAAATATATACTAGTTTAGTGATAATGAACGTCATACTGAACTCCAAATTGTTCACAAGAAATTAAAATTAAAATAATACAAGACTAACAAAGGCCAGAGGCTCCTGACTTGGGACAGGCGCAAAAATGCGGCGGGATTAAACATGTTTATGAGATCTCAACCCTCCCCTATACCTCTAGCCAATGTAGAAAAGTAAACGCATAACAATACGCACATTAAAATTCAGTTCAAGAATTTATAAGTCTACAGAATCTGCGAGACTATCACAGAGATATAGTAGTAGTCATCTATATAGTATACTGTAGGATCATCGTTGACGAACCTAAGTTGAAATCATTGCTTACATCACGCCATTGGACTTTGGCTTAGAGTTGTCCCATTGACCATAGTACCACATCTTACTTTAATATTTTTTATTTTACTCCTATAAAGTTTGTAAACTCTAAAAGCAGTTTTGATGTTTTAAATGTAAATAACGTTGATTTTGATCAAATTGCTTCAATTAGTTCAGAAAAGAGAGGCGAAAGATATTAGTGAGACATTCAAATTCATAAGTCGAAAATTCTGCTCCACAAAGTCGCACCGTCTTGCTGCTCTTGTTAATTCAAACCTGGTTATAAGTTTCAGAGTGTCAGTGAACTCAACTGAATTTATTCAAGGATTGACTGGATAGTTCAGATAATTTGCTCATCATTACTAATCGAGCACAAAATTGCCACGAATTCGCAGAAAGGATATTGCAAATTTCCTCCGACATTTCGGAATTCAGTCAGTGATTTTTAAGAGTAAAATTATAGCGTATACAAAATAATATTTGGTTTATGAGTACCGAATGATTGTTTTTGAGTACCGAATGATTGTTTGGAGTAATTTCTTTGCCAAACAACTTGTTGAATTTGTTTCGTCATGTATTAGTCATTTTGATTAGTCAGAATTACTATGCAATTTAACGCTATTTTTATGAGTGGTATGCAGCTTTAAAAACCGGCTTAATTCAACATTGTTATCATTGTTGTCATATACATAATCAGCACTTTGGTACCAACATGATTTATAACGTTAATTCTAACGTTCTGGGTTGATTTATTAAGGAATTATTAACACGCATAGGTTCTTGCTCCCGCAGACTAAGTTGACCTTAGATAAAAAAAGGTAAAAATCATAAAACCAAAGATGTGGTATGTTTACCAAAAAGACAACTCTTCACATGAGACTAAATGGAACAAAAAATAACAAATTTAGGTCACCGTGCAGCCTCAAACACTGAGCAAAGTCCATACAGCATAGTCAACTTATAAAAGGTCCACTTTGGGCAAATAGTTAAGTAAACGTTTCTACGTACTTATACATCCTTGAATTTCAAAAGTTTTGGATTGATCATTCGTATAGAAGGTTAATTCAGAAACGCATGAAATGTGTAAAGTGTTATTTTCACAGAAATAATGCTGTATAATGTAACAATTTAATAACTGTTCCATCGTGTTTACCACCCCCCCTTCCAAAAAAAAAACAAAACAAAAAAACAAAAAAAAAAACAACGGAGCAGTGGTCTATAATAAATCGTAAATTGATAACCAACCAAAAAGTTTCAAAGAGAACCAACCAGATTTTGTGCACTTCATTTGAGATTTAGCTGGAGACCATCTGAGAATGAGGTAAGTGATTTTTCACGCAGAATATGAGACGACACATATTTATAGAACATCTTGAGGATATTTCTCTAAAACAACGCGCGGTTAAGCACATATTTTGTCCTTATTTCCAAATGCATAATGAATGCAGCTCCAAAAACTATTGAATATTTATAGGTCTTCAAATATTATTTAGCATTATAATACACCGAAAATTAATAGAAGTTTAAAATACAACAAAATAACTGATATTTTTCCAAAATGTTTTTCGCTAATGTGTAATAATCAGAGACTTTTCATAACCAAATATGGCATTTTTTGTCTTAACTTATCAGTTAGAATAAGCTTATAAAGTTGTCAAATCATTTCTTTGAGTTCAAACCTGAAATCAAACATGTGTTATTTTTTTTTTATTTTTTGAAAGGATCCAATATCTTCACAACACCGACAGAACAATTTATACCTCAACCTGTCAATAGTAAATAGATTGGCTTGTTAAACAATTTATTAAACGAGATATGCATTAGTATTTCACATCAACGTTAAAAAAGGCACAAACTTGTAAATTCCGTTTTAAATTGGTGTTTGATATTCGTAAATGTTACTTTTACCGTTTAGTGTTTTTTTTTTGGGTAATATCCATTTGACGTGGCTCGGTACTTATACATCCCGTCATTGTGTTATAGTGTAATTGTACATTTTTGTATTTTTGTCGTTTTTCCTGATGTGCTTTGCATTGTTTATATGCCCTTTTGTGTTTCTGTGTGAACATATTTGGTTGTTTTGTATATATTATAGTCATAAAGATAATAATACAATATTGACTTCTGTACCCCTAATTTTTACATTTTTACCTATTATGTCTGTTTGTTTTATTTAAGGAATGACTGTATTTTTTTTCTGTCTATGAAGAAATAACATAAAAAATTTGGTACACACTGAATAACGGACAATGGGGAATTGTTTAATAAGAATAGGTGGCTAAAATACACACGACGCTGTGTCATCTATAAATGAACTTTCATTAGAAATTGTACGATGGGGTATGAGTGCCAATGATACAGGTCACAATGTGTAAAAGTAAACCATTATAGGTAAAAAAAAGAGGGACGAAAGATACCAAAGGGACAATCAAACTCATAAATCTAAATCAAACTGACAACGCCATGGCCAAAAATGAAAAAGACCAACAGAAAAACATTAGCAAAAATGACACAACATAGAAAACTAAAGAATAAACAACACGAACCCCACCAAAAATAAATAAAAGTAAGGTCTTCAACACTGAGCTTTGGCTCACACCAAACCACAAGCTACCAAAGGGCCCCAAAATGTAATTTTGAGCACATTCTATTGACAGCAATACCTGTTTCTGTTTTAGGGAACAACATAGAAACAGTCGGTAAGTACAAACAGTAATAAAAAATCATTCATCAGAGTAAAATAGTGGACTGAATTGGGCTTGGTCCAATTCTTAGGAGCTTAGATTTTTAGAATAGAGAGTAATGGACAAAACAGAGAAAACAAAATAAGCACAGAAAAAAAGTTGAAAAAAAAAGAATACAGCATAAACAGGAGCTGAACAATAAAGAACTGATAGTGTTGCCCGTAAAAAATCGAAATAGCGTCTTAAAATAAAAGAAAACAGAAAATAATGATGAGGTCCACCTATAAAAACTATAAAGACATGGCTTCAACTGAACAATGAAGAGCCTTCGCTTTTTTTAAAAACCTCCTTATCAGCTGTAATCCTCTTTCAAGAAAATCGTGACAGGGAATGTAAATATATGTGTTTCTCTTTTCTCGTTTTTTATATAGATTAGACCGGCGTTAGTTTCCCCGTTTGAATAGTTTTACACTTGTAATTTTTGGGGACCTTTATAGCTTGTTGTTCGGTGTGGGCATAGGCTCCGTGTTAAAGACCGTACTTTGACCTATAATGGTTTACTTTTACACTTTGTCACTTGGATAGAGGGTTGTCTCATTGGCCCTCATACCACATCTTCTGATATCCATATATACCCTTCTTCTGGTCTTTTGATTTATTTAAGGAATGACTGTAATATTTTTTCTGTCTATGAAGAAATTAGGTGCACACTGAATAACGCGCGTAGCGGGTTATTTAACAGTGTGCACCACATTTTTATGTTATTTCGAATAGACAGAAAAAATATTACAGTAATTTCTTATAATTTAATTCTAAATTTCATTTTAAACCGTAGAAAACCTTGAAAAAACGTTGATGACGTCACGATCACATGACTAAATTATGTCTATGGTCTGATTACAAAATAACGTCGGCCAATCAGAAGACGCGTTACATCCAAAATTAAATTATTGGTTGTTGACCAAATGTAGAAAGACGAATATGAGACAATACAACCCTACCTTAACTTGTTTCTTATTTTCGAATCATCAATGTTCAAAAAAGTTGTTAAATGTTCTGGTTTGATTCTGTTAATGGCTCACTTGATATGTAAAATTGACTGATGTAGGTATACTAAAAGTTATACAAAAGAGACAATAAAACACTACCGTAATTTGTTTCTTAATTTCGAAATCATAGATGAATTAGAATGTTGTGAAATTGTCTAGTTTGATTTTGTTAAGTATGTTAAATCTATTGATGTAGGTATGCCAAAAGTAATACAAAGAGAGACAATCGAAAATGTTAAGATACATCTGATGAATATTGTACATTGTTCGTGATGTTGGCAGATCCGTACATGATGCTTGTGTAACTCTTAAACAATACCGCTATTTTTAATTTTTTGTTTACCTTATTTACTTACACGTGACCAAGTGTGGCAGTTTGAAATTAAAACATAAATGTTCCGAACAAAGGGTTAACATGAAAATTTTTTATAACATATACATTGAACAATATAACACTCCATCATTGAAAAGTTAAGTAAAAATAACTTTAATCTCGCTTCACACTATCTTTTTTCAATGATGACATCCAACCTTATGGTAATAATAAAGTGTTTAGAATGGGTTTATAGAAAATAATGGTAAACAAAATGAACAAAGAAAAGTTACCAGAAAGACCATTTTACAGGTTAAATATATAAGAATACTTGAGTAATTTTCGGATTTGTCTTTTGACTTCAGATAAGACACACCATTAAAAAGTAAAATAATAAAAATACTGAACTCCGAGGAAAATTCAAAACGGAAAGTCTCTAATAAAATAGCAAAATCAAAAGCTCAGACACATCAAACGAATGGATAACAACTGGATTGAACCTGGTTTTATAGCTAGCTAAACCTCTCACTTGTATTACAGTCGCATCAAACGTGTGTTTAGCAAGAATGAATATGTAATAAGTTTGCTTCCTTCAGTGGTATCAAGCCATATAGATATTCCTTTATGTTGCCATAATTTAAAAAAGTTAAAATACCGTTTCAAATTGTGGAACTGTTGAATGGAAGAATAACTATTAAGTAAATGACACACCATGAGTAAAAGTAGATGTAGGCCGTACGTGTCATTCAAACTTCACACCATAAGACACCAATAGGCACTTCTAGAACAACAAGCGAAAGATACCAAAAGGGCATTCAAACCCATAAGTCGAAAATAAAGTGATAACGCCATGCCTTAAAGGGGAAAAAGACAAATAAAAAGATCAACAATAGTACACAAAACACAACATAGAAAACTAAAGACTAAACAACTCGAACCCCACCAAAAACTAGGAGTGATCTCAGAAGCTATGGAAGGGTAGGCAGATCCCTGTTTCACATGTGGCACCCATCGTGTTGCCCATGTTACTACAATCCCGGTAATAAGTCGAGTTCGGTAGATCACATTCAAAGAAAAATAAAGGCAGCAGTAGTATACCACTGTTCGAAATTCATAAATCGATTGAGAAAAAAAAATCCGGGTTACAAACAAAAACTGATGGAAACTGACGCATCAAATATAAAAGGAGAACTACGACACAACAGAAACACAACATGTAAATGTAACACACACAGAAACGAACTATTATATAACAATGGCAATTTTCCTGACTTGGTACAGGACATTTTAAGAAAAAAAAATGGCGGGTTGAACCTGGTTTTGTGGCATGCCAAACCTCCCGCTTTTATGGCAATTTTAAATATAACATTAAAATGACAACATAATTTACATGACAGGACTACAATACAAATAAATGGGAGAACATATAGGACAGCGAAACACACGAATAATAGCTAACAAAAGGTACCAGATTTAAAATTTAATACGACAAACGTGCATTTCGTCCACACAAGACTAACCAGTGACGCTCAGTTGACAAAAGTTCGAAAAAGTACAAAGTTGAAGGGCACAGAGGACCAAAAGTTCCAAAACGTTGCGACCAATACGGCGAGGATTTTCTGCCTGGGTTAAGAACATCCTTATTATTTAGAATAATTCATACTTTTGCAAACAGTAAATTTTATAAAATGAATATATAATAGATATACATGATAAAACCGAAGTGGAATTAAAACGGATACAATACATTACACAAAACAACCTAAACTAGCACATGAAAATACACAGCCGAGTTAGCCAAAGCCATCAACGCAGTGACGTCACATTTGAATTTCTAAAAAGATTTCCCAAAAATAAGATAGAATTAGGATTATTTTGAATAATTGAAAATCGCAAATCTAATTAATATCGAATTGTGGTAGTAATTAGATTGTTGATTGTATTATCTAGCTATGTCGGTGTTGTAGTTACGACAATGGGAACACACCCGTTGTCATCTGCTAAACGGATACTCAATAACGACCAACCAACTCGTGATGATGTCCTTATAATTAACGAAGGGATTATTTCAACTTCACTACTTGAAACTCTTGGTTTAATAGCTTCCTTGTCATTGACAACCCATTCGTCCAACAGTAAAAACAGGTGGTTAATATATTTAACAACGACTACAAAAGTTATGCCATCAACACCATATTCCATGGCCCCAAAGAAGAAAAAAAAACCTACTGTTAACTGGAACGGTATAAAAAATAACGAAAGATAGCTACTTAACAGGTTCCTTGATGTATCCTGACACCGGACTATTTGACTTAGTGGAACCAGTTGAATTAGTTTAATTATTTAACTTATATTCTATGAACTTATATCACACGGAAGTTAGCCTCAATATGAATTGCGAATACTTTTAAGTATATATTGACGCAAATCAATTAAAATTGTTAATTGAACAACACAAAACATATTTAATGAGTCAAATCTTTTGATACCTATAAGTTGCTTACTACATGTGAAGCCTCTCTTTAAAATAAGTATGTGCAATTTACATATATTGAAAAAACGTGCTTGTCTACAGTTTTAATGTATGGTTTGCTGGTATTTTGGCAGTAATGTCTAACCTTCCAAGTTCCTGTCTCTATATAATTCAAAATTTTCAAAATTATTATATAAAAATTAGAGGATGAACTTCTAACAATAAACCTTTCAATTAATACTTATTTCTAAAAGATTTTTCATACATAATATTTATCGTTAAATCATCAAAGATCTTTATCATTTTAATCTCAAACTTCATACATTTATGTCTAAGCACCCATTGGATATACTTTTAAAAATCTTTTAATGCAAATAGCAGTTTCAGAATCTAAACTGCATTCTGGGAAATATATTTAAAAGTGTACATCAAACGGTTGTAGTTGGTTCAAATATCCTACACAATGGGAAGTCAACCAAATACGTGACGTTATTTTCATTTTAGGGCACAAAAAAAGAAAATTACCCATATATTTTTAAATATAGGAACAATGATTTAAAGCGAATAACTTCTCTTTTTTGTTGAAAGAATAAGAAAAAATATATTTCTAATATAAAGATCCACATGGATTGCTACTAAATAGCACAAATTAACAATAAACAAAACAAATACGTCACATTTACAAAAAAAAAAAAAAAACCTTTTCTGTATTTCCAGAGAACATGTCTTCCCTAAAATTATAATGAAAATATGATAATTATAACCGTAAAATAAGCTTTTTTGTAAAATTGTTTGTTTTAAGATTGTAACACTGACTGCTGTACCCATATTTTGAATATGTTATTTATTATGTCTATTTTGTTCATGCATCGTTGTAAATATAACAGAATTTGAGGAGACTGTTGTAAAAGTGAGAGGTTTAGCGCTATAAAACAAGGTTCAATCCACCATTTTCTACATTTGAAAATGCCTGTACCTAGTCAGGAATACGACAGTTGTCGTCCATTCGTTTGATGTGTTTTGTCATTTGATTTTGCCATGTGATTTGGAACTATCCGATTGGTTTTTCCTCGGAGTTCCTTATTTTTGTGATATAACTTTTTATAAATAAAAAACAACAGCAGTGTAATTTTCAATATAATCATTTGCTATTAAACAAGTTTAAAACAATGTATCTGATCATCTGTGACAATGATGGTCAGCAAACACGGTCCTTAGATTAGCAATAAAATGAATTTTAAATTTTGCTACGAAGAACAATCGGTTAAATGATCAATACAACTTTCAGTTTATTAAACTTATTAAAAAACACAATACTCCAACCCAACTCTTTCGAAAAATAAAAATACATAAATTAACAAAACTATTAAAAATACATTAATTCTCTTTTAAAATGAAATTAAATATCAAAATAAGCAAAGCAAGATTTATTATTTTCAATCTTATGGTATATTTTTATTTCATCTTCAGCTTTTCACCTCGGAGATATTTGAAAGTGCCAATTATTTTATCTATGATATTTGCATGCGGATTATGCCTTTTATTTATCTGTTGAGGAACTCTTGAAGTTCATTCATGAAGTCGATTGATCTCTATCAAAAGAAAGAAGTTATAAAGAATTTGACGCAATATGCGGTACTTTGCTTCTTAATAATTACAAATTTATGAAACGCAATAAAGAATATATCGTAGCTTTTCAGACGTCGGTGACTTGCAAAAAAGGATTTTGGAGAGGAAATGTCAAAAGTTGAATGAGGAATCATTTGGGAAAGAAACTTATCAAATATTTATATCAAAAAATTTGTAGGACACGTGTCCGGATAATGGCTTACTCTATATACATAAAAGCATATGCGTTCAAAGTTACATGAATATATCGTACTTTTTAGAAGTCGGTGACTAGCAAAAAAAAAAAAAAAAAAAAAGATTTTGAAGAGGAAATGTCAAAAGTTGAATGAGGAACCATTTGGGAAAGAAATGATCAAATATCTACATTTGAGAATCTAGAGATCACGTGTCCGGATAATGTCGTACTCTATATACATGAAAGCATATGAGTTCACTGCTCAAATAATATATCGTAGCTTTTCAGACATTGGTGACTTGCAAAATAAGATTTTGAAGAGTAAATGTCAAAATTTGAATGAGGTTCTATTTGGAAAGGAATCTATCAAATACTTATATCGAAAAATTTGAAGGGCACGTGTCCGAATAATGTCTTACTCTTATACATGAAAGCATATGAGTTCATTGCTCAAAGAATATATCGTAGCTCTTCAGACGTCGGTGACTAGCAAAAATAGAGTTTGAAGAGGAAATGTCAAAAGTTGAATGAGGTTCAATATGGGAAAGAAACTATCAAATGTTTATATTCAAGAATCTATAGAGCACGTATCGGGATCACTTTAGGAACATGAAAGAATATGATTAACATAGCTAGTTTTGTATACGTATGTTTTTAGTTCTTTAAATGGTAAGCATTGAAAAACATACTAATACAGAACTTGTTTCAAAGTACCTTGAAGTTAAGGGTTTACACTAGTGTACATTAAAACAAGCTATATAAAAGGAGACAGAAAATAAACATCGATGAACCAGAAACTAACTAGGCTAACTAACAAATGTAAACAGGAAAACAAAAACATCTGTAAAGAAACATTTTGAAAAAGTTCATGGCATGTTACCTAGAAATAACATTGCTGGCTGCTGTACCCCTATTTGTGAAATGTAACCTATGTCTGATTGTCTTTTATTTATCTGTTTAGGAAACTTTTGGAGTTCATTCATGAAGTCGATTGATCTCTATCAAAAGAAAGAAGCTATAAAGAATTTGACGCAATATGCGGTACTTTGCTTCTTAATAATTACAAATTTATGAAACGCAATAAAGAATATATCGTAGCTTTCAGAGATCGAGGACTGTCAAAAAACAAATTTTGAATAGGAAATGTCAAAAGTTGAAAGAGGTACTATTTAGGAAAGACACGATCAAATATTTATATCGAAAAATTTGAAGGACATGTGTCCAGATTATGTCTTGCAGGAAAGAATATGAGTTCAAAGTTAAACGAATATATATCGTAGCTTTTCAGCATGGTGACTTGCTAAAAACGATTCTGAAGAGGAAATGTGAAAAGTTGAATGAGGTTCCATTTGGGAAAGAAACGATCAAATACTTATATCGAAAAATTTGAAGGACACGTGTCCGGATAATGTCTTACTCTATATACATGAAATCATATGAGTTCACAGCTCAAAAAATATATCTTAGCTATTCAGACATCGAGGAAATTCCAAAAGTTAAATGAGGTACTATTTAGGAAAGAAACTATCAACTTTTTATATTTAAGAATGTAGAGATCACGTGTCAGGAAAGTGAGCAGGAAAGTGTCTCACTTTAAGTACATGAAATAATATGAGTACACGGCTACTTTTGTATACGCATCTCTGTTGTTCTTTAAGTGTAAAGTATAGAAAACCTACTAATATATAACTCGTTTATAGGTACTTTAAAGTTATGGTTCTAAATAAGTGTATATAAAAAAACCTATATAAAAGGAGAAGAAAATTTATATCGATGAACCAGAAACACACTAACAAAAGTTAACAGATACAAACATCTGAAAAGACATATTTTGAAAAAAAGTCATGACATGTTAACTGGAAATCAAAATGCCGACTGTTGTACCAAATTGTCGAACTCCGAAACAGCGGTTACGTCCTCTTTACTACGCTACGTTGACTTTAATGATAGTTTAGCGAAGCAACGTCACCACTGTTTCGGAGTTTGCCAAATTGTTGGACATTTTACCTATTATGTCTTGTTTGTTTTGTTTACACATTGGTGTCAATATAATGAAATTTTATGCGACTGTCATACAAGTGAGAGCTAGATAATAAAACAAGTTTAATGTACCATTTTCTTCATACGGAAATGCCTGTACCAAATCATAAATATGACAGTTGGTTTTTTTTTTATTCGTTTGATGTGTTGATAATGGACATTCCGTTTTCAATTTCCCCACGAGTTCGATATTTTTTTTATTTTACCATTTTACTTCAGTCATGCCTTTCCAATTAGAAAAGGAATCTTCGTCCTTTAAAAAAAGTAAACATCTATATGTTTTAAGCGTTCTTTACTCTATTTCCTCCAAATTCTACATACAAGATGATTCAATACATTTTTCAGAATATCTTCATTTGGACGAATACCCATAAACAGGTAAAGGGAGTGTCGAACACCTAACGGCATGTTTAACCAATATTCGTTCAAATGTTTCTAACATAAGTCAGTAGTCAGTAATTCATTGGTTTTCTTTGGTTGCTCTCTGACATACTTTTTGTTTTTCCTTTGTAGTTTTCAGCAAAAACATGACATAATTTTTGTAATTATACTGTTTTACTTTTTGTTATGCCCTGGGGTTTTCTTTTAGACTACTTTACGATAACCCATACCTTCGGTCTCTTTTTCCTAAGAGGCTGTTTGTGGGGTCTTAGTCGTCCGCCAATGCTTATATGCTTAAGTTTTGAATTTTTTAATTATAAACGTGGTACCTCCCGTTAGCTACCGTGGTTAAATAAAGACAACAGTAGTATACCGCTGTTCAAAACTCACAACGGAAACACACCGTTAAAATGTAACACACACACATAAACGAACTATAATATAACAATGGCCATATTCCTGACTTGGTACAGGACATTTTTAAAGGAAAAAAATGTGGGTTGAACCTGGTTTTGTGGCATGCCAAACCTCCCTCTTTTATGGTCAAGTTTGTTTATGAGTTACTTGTTTTATAAAATGATTTGGGTAGGAAAATTCGCATTATTGTATTTTGCTGATTAGGAAAACTTGTTTCAATCTTCCCCTTGTATTTGCATTTACTATTTAAGACGACTATATCTATTGAATTTTAGACGCTTTAATTTTTTGTAAATAAAAATATATATCATATCGTATAAACCTGATCATACACTTATTGAGCAGAAAATATTTGCCAATTTTGATTATAAAATCGCCAATTGTTGAGCATAAAGCATATTTATAATTAAACTTTTTCAAAGATTTATAACACCTCTGAAACCACTGGTTTACAGAATTCTGACTTGGGACATGTATATGCTTAATGTGGTGAGGTTATTATAAATAATAAGATGTGGTATGAGTGCCAACGAGACAACTCTTCCTCCAAGTCACAATGTATCAAACGTTAACCATGTTTGCTGCTATCAAACCCTCCCCTAACTTGGGACAGCGGTGTAACAGTACAACATAATTACAAACGGTAAAAATCATTCGAAAAGCGCTTAACTTATCGATATAAAATAGTGTACACTTGTGGCTTCATATTTGCAAAAAAGTGTATTTAGTTAATTGGAGAAACAACCAAGTAATTCATTTATGATTTGTACCTGATGAAAAGAACAAACAGAATTCCAGAAATTCCAGGATATAGAGTTTCACAAGCAAATTTTGTATCGGTTTGATACTTTTGCAGATAAAAATATCAGTAGTTTAAACATATTTTATTGTTCAAAATGACAAAAGGATCAGACACAAGTTTTACAACTTAGTAACGTCTAAAAATATCAGTGTGACAAAGTCTGACACATAATTCATCTATCCATAATCAGGACAAGTATATATAATGTCCACCCTCTCTGTTTTAGGGATGCAAAGAGTTGCTCCCTCCATCTTCAGTTTTTCATGTTGTTTTTTGTGTACCATTATTTGTCTATTTGTAATTTTCCTTTTTAGCCATGGCGTTGTCAGTTTATTTCATTCTTATGAATTTGAATGTCCCTATGGTATATTTCGCCTTACTTTTTCTCAAACTATTGAATTCAAAGGAGTACAAAGATGAGTTCATTGCAAGGCATCATTTTTGTTATTTGATGGATATTTGTGGAAATGAGATATGACTATGTACATTAACGTCCAGAAAAAAACTTAAGACCCATGCTTGGGGAAAGTCTGTTTTGAAAATCGATTTAAAATATACTCCCTTTCTTAATGATGACTTTGGACCAAAAATTAATATCATTTTATTTTTTCGAAAAAACAATATTTTGATATGTCAAAAAGTTTTGTTTTTTTATTTCAGTCTGTTTGTCTTTTTATTTTTAGCCATGTCGTTATCAGTTTATTTTACTCTATGAGTTTGACTGTCCCTCTGGTATCTTTCGCCCCTCTTTTTTTACTATATCAAAGAGGCACGTTTTTATCGTAGGAGGTAGCCGGAAATACCCAGAGAGAACCACTGACAATCCCAATTACATCATACATATATTCAACAGGTGCCTGAACAGAAAAGTACAACGTTAAAAGATCTGTAATGATATGATAAAGATAAAATATTATGTAAGAAAAAATGTTTACAAATAGTCTTCATTGAGATGTTAATTGATTGAAGTGCATACTCTTGTATTTTATTAATTAATAGACTGAAAAAAATAATTAAGAAGTTAGAACTTGAAAGTAAATACTTTTCTCCCAATATATAGACAAACCACAAGAAATTGTAGACATCCACATGTTTTCAATATAGAATTTCACATAATTTTTCAGAGAGCATAGACACAGGAAACACACTTTACTTTGTAAGATTATAAAATGATATTAAATGTTATACCCCTATTTTTGACGTTTTTTCCCTATTATGTCTGTTTGTTTTGCTCACACATTAGTTTCAGTATAATGGAATTATATGTGACTGTCATACAAGTGAGATGTGTTGCTGCTTTAAAACCAGGTTTAAGAGCCTTAGAATTTCAAAAATTAAAAGTTTTGTTCACAGGTAATTTATAGCTATGACCATATTATAGATAATTCATGTCGAAAAACATAAGTGCTGACTACTGGGCTGGTGATCCCCTCGGGGAATATAAACTCCACCAGCAGTGGCATAAACCCAGTTGTTGTAAATAAACTCATCATTGATTACAGGATTGAAATCTAGTATTTGCGCAAAAAATGCGTGACCAAGTCAGAAATAGGGCAGTTGTTTCCCACTCGTTTGATGTGTTTGAACTTTTGATTTTGTCAATTTATAAAGGGCTTCCGTTTGGAATTAAATCCATGGAATGTTGCTTTTTGACTTTTTAACACAGTAATCAACTTTACTTCACATTACGTTTGATTACTCAAAAATGTCTGAGTTTTTCAATTGACAATCAAGATCTATATGCGTCATGCTATTTTATCAGAAATAACTATTTTTTTATATATATAATTTCTTTTAACCATTCTTAATGGGGGATTTCAAAACAGCATAGTTGTATTTTCTGGACTAAACTTCATCCTCATCAGATATCTGCTCAGAGAATACAGTTTCCAGTATTTTGACAACATTGCGTAGTTCAACTTCACCACATATAACCAGGGTTGTTCCAACATTATTAAAGCTAGGGTCTTTATCAGTATTAGCCATTTGTTATATACCGCTATTAAATCAATTTTTGTCCCAAGAACTCTTAAAAGACTGATCAATAAATCATTAAGCGATTTTCAGTCGTTCAGTTTATTTTCAGATCTACCCACTGCAGTAAATACAGAACTGCTTCTTGCAGTAAATAAAAATCTGACTAGTTTGTGATCAGGTTGTTCTGCAGTTTTAATTTACAGGTTACATCAACATCATACTAGTACTTCAAAAGTGTCTGAAACGCTACTGAAAAGTACTGAAAGGACTGCAAGTACTGAAATACAGCCATTGTTAAGAATGACTGAAAATTGACTAAGATGAAATATAATTTCAATTAAATGTTCAGATTTCTCAGACGATGAATTTACTATTGCTATTACTATTTTCCATTGAAGTTGATTAACATAATTTATTCTGCTTACAGGTTTGCACCACATAAGATTGCATGGGTGTCGAAATTAATATTGATAGAATTTGTTCATACTTTACCAAAACGTAGTATATATTGATATATGTTCATAAACATAATAAAAATAATAGGTCACCGCGCATTTTCTTAAGCTACAGGTTGTGACAAAATGACAAATTTGGATGGATTATACCCAAAAAAACCATCATTATGTGATTAGAAGCTAAACTAAATGATATAATTTTGCTTTCAGAATATCAAAAGGAAAGATAGCAAATTCCATTTAAATTCCTTCAGAAAATGCACTATTTCAGAGCTACTCCCCCTTAAAATGCCAATTTAAAAACATTTAAAAATCTTGCAAAAGTAATCTACACTGGTAAAAATATATATTTTTAAGTTAAAATCTTATAAATTTGTTCTTTTAAATGCAAATTCATATTAGTTATCTGGACATTAGATTCTCTGTGTTTACAATCCAAAATGGCAAAAGATACCCACACCACCTTAATACAGAATAACCGAAAGAAATTAAGTAAAATGTCTGTAATTTACAGGAAGTGACACACAAAAGGAGTGTGCAGTTGATAGTACCTGCAATATAAAATATTCCTGATGGAGATCTCTAGATTTTTAGATTTGAGAATTTTTCAAAATCAACGAAGAAATAAATTATGCAAGTGCAGAAATACTGATTAATGTGCAACTTTTAACAATGAAGCCAATGTGAAATGCATCTAAACTCTTGTAGCTCCAACACAATGTAAACGTGTTCAATTGAATTTTAAAACTCCAACAATAACTGGGTTCTTACTTCCTGTTCTTCCAGAAATGTATCAATTCTGTTCAATAGTACATGAGAAAAATTGGAAGAAAATAACTAGTGGATGAACGAATGGAAGGACGGATAAACAAATTGAATAAACAAAGAGTAAAAGATTCAAAGGGTAATTTAAAAACAATAAGTGAAAGGAAAATTGACATCGCCATGAAAATCACGAAAAGAGAAGTAAAAGAGGAACGAAAGATACCAGAGAGACAGTCAAACTCATAAATCGAAAACAAACTGACAACGCCTTGGCTAAAAACGAAAAGGACAAACAGACAAACAATAGTACACATGACACAACATAGAAAACTAAAGAATAAACAACACGAACCCACCAAAAACTGGTGGTGATCTCAGGTGCTCCCGAAGGGTCAGCAGATCCTGCCCCACATGTGGCACCCATCGTGCTGATTGTGAGATATCAAATCCGGTAAATAGTCTTATTCGGTAGGTGACATTCATGAAGGAGAAGGGGATTGTAGTAACGACGTAAGGAACTTATCCGATATCATTTGTGAAACGGTTATTCCATAACGGTCAACCAACTCGTGATGGCGTCCGTAAAATTTACAAAATGATGACTTCAACTTCACCATTTGGAACTCTTGATTTAAAAGCTTCCTTTTGAGCAACAACCCTCTATCAGGAAAATCATGATAGGAAATGCGAGCACGGAAATATCGTATCAATTGGGAGATATATACACCGTATGTTGGTGCTGTTGGAATGTTGCTACTTAGAAATTGAAAGTTCACAATTGGAAAGCTGAAATCATCTCTTTTGTCGTGAAGTTTTGTTTTCAATCGACCTTCAGTGTCAATTTCTAGATGTACGTCAAGATATTAGGCTGACTTAACTGTATCTGTTGTATCCTTTATCTCTAGTTCAATGAGATAGATGCGTTCAACATAGTCACCAAATTTTGAATTATGTTTTGAAAGAACATCATCTAACAAGTCCACAAAAACGACATCGGCAACTAAAACCTGAGAAACACGAACAATATATATTTGACAGGCATTTCCTACCTATACGCATTTCGTTAAATGCCTGAAAATTTAGACATTCACTTAAATGCATGTAATATTCAGGCATTTTATATTTTGACAAATTTTACAGGCATTTTTTAAAATGCAACAGTGAAATTCAACACGACTTTAGCAGGTGATACCCGTATCATCTACCCTTTCAATTGTGTTAATATATGGACAAAAATACACGAGTGCAAAGACCCTTCCCTTAATCTATGATAATTGCTTAATTGGATCGCTCGCATTGTCATTTAAAATAATGAAAAATTATACCGAATTATTTAGAATTCTGATAATACAAACAAAATGAGTCGTGATGTGACTGCCTATGAGACAACTATCCATCGAAGATCAAATGAAGTAGATGAATGCAATTATTAGCAATCGTACGACCATAAACAATGAGAAAAACACATACCATACGATCGGCTACAATATGCCTCGTTATGAAAAATATAAAAAGATTCAAACTAATGGCTTTGTTTATAACAAAACAGTTTACGAAAAACAAATATGACAAACACAAACACTGCAGTCGATAGTTATTTGTTATCTTTTACGAAGTGTTTGGATAACTATTCCTGTTATTCAATTGTTCTGTTTTTTTTGAAAATACATTGTTTGGTGTTAATCCTGGTTTTAGCACATCCACCATATTTGTTGAAACCTGAATTAGAATAAATTAAGCTCTGTCAATGTCTTCCTACAAAAAACTCACTTAACGTTGGGTTACGCAAACAAAATATTTTTTTTTATGTACATGTGTTCCCATAAGATTCAAAATAACATTCACATGTTGACATGCATCTGTTGGCTTATCAGATTATTCAACAGACTGCAGCAGATCTTCGCATGGCGGGTTGTTCATACATAACAAGACATGCGCATGGCGGGTTGTTCATACATAACAAGACATGCTCACTTTGTCGACTCACCTGATCTTATTTCTTATACTGTTCGTGTGATTCCCTCAGCTCTTGTTTCACGATAACCTTGTTTTGTCTCTTTTCGAATTACTATTAACACCACTGGGTCGATGCCACTGCTGGTGGATGTTTCGTTCCCGAGGGTATCACAAGCCCAGTAGGCAGCACTTCGGTGTTGACATGAATATCAATTATATAAAATAATCGTGGGATTTTGTCTGAAGCTTGGTCCGTTTCTCTGTGTGTTACATTGTAGTGTTGTGTCGTTGTTCTCCTCTTATATTTAATGCGTTTCCCTCAGTTTTAGTTTGTTACCCCGATTTTGTTTTTTGTCCATGGATTTATGAGTTTGAACAGCGGTATACTACTGTTGCCTTTATGTATATGGTCATTTTTATAAATTTCCTGTTGACAAAAATTTAAGTTATTCGAAAAACTAAAGATTTTATTATCCCAGGAATAGATTATCTGAGCTATATGTGCCACAACTTTTGGATCCTCAATGCTTTTCAACTTTGTACTTTTGGTTTTATAACTATTTTGATCTGAGCGTCACTGATGAGTCTTATGTAGACGAAACGCGCGTCTGGCGTATTAAATTACAACCCTGGTACCTTTGATAACTAATTCGACCGATTTCGAGATTTTGAATTAATAAATAATCTCATCATAGATACTAGGATTAAAACAGTAAAACTGTCACTTTTATTTGAAAGAAGACAAAGACACGATAATTTCCCTGAGACAGGAACGATTAATTATGTATACTTAAACCCATGCCAAAGAGGTCCGTTTTGCCTTTCATAATGTTTTCGTGTTGCTCAGTCTTTTGTCGTCTGATCTTTTTCGTGTTTTGTCATGGCGTCTTCAATTAGTTTTGAGTGTACCTTTATTATTGTTCGCCCGTTAAAGAGCGGAATCTGTTTGGATGTGTAGGATCTACTTATATTTACACTATATATCAATGGTGAGCTATTCATCTCGTGTGAAGAGAGTGCCATGCTCTCTAAACAATAAAAACTTTTGAAAGTTCCGTAGATGGCTTATTTAAGGGCAACATTTATGTCTCCATCCGATACACCTTCATTATAAGAGGTAGTCGAAATTACTGTCCTTGATCCAAGGAATATGTTCCAATTATCGTAACTACAACCCCGCCCCCTTTCCCTCGAACTTGACCTACTGAATATATATATAAGATTTTCACCGGATTTGTGCTAACATGAGGAGCACAACGTGTGCCACACGTGAATTCGGATTTGCTTACCTTTCAGGAGCACCAGCGATTTAGTGGGGTTCGTGTTTCTTAGTCCTTTGTTTTCTATGTTGTGTTTTTTGTGTATAATTGTTTGCGCGATGCATTTTGTTTATCAGAGTGACTCTGTCAATAATTCGGAGTTCGAAACTAAGGTTGTGTTGACACAACTTTTTTCGATTAAACTAACGAACCTTAAATGCATCGTTGTAAAATACATTTACAAAATGGCAAACGGAGTTTAACTTTATCATTGTTCAGTTACAGGAAGTTTCTGGTCAGGTTTGAACTGACAATTCCTAGCAGGCAACTAGGTGTATTGCATTATACTACAGAAACAAACTTCACCATTGAACATTGAACAATAGTTATATTTTGAATTTATTCCATAAAAAGATATTCAAAATCTAATTTATTCTGGACCAGATTTTCTATAGTGTACACCAAAACGGTGTGTTTGGTTGATAAACATCTAAAACTATGAACATTCAATTTATAACATGATCTTACTGTAAACCTACTTTGTTTCGCGGATACTTTATTTCGAATTTGCCATTTCTATCTCCCTTTGTGCCGATAATTGTTTTAATTTACTTCATGTAGTTAGAAAAAGAACGATTCTGCTTTTAATTTTTCGCGTTGGTTTTAATTCGCGTTTTTTTTTTTTCTAATCGCAAGAATCGCTAAAATAAATCGTTCTCGAAAATTAGTTGGTTGACGGAATTTTCTTTTTAAGCTACAAACAATGGAATTACCGGGAACAATTAATATTCCTTTACGGCGAATTGGCCGTTTCAGAATCTAAAGCATCATGGGTAATTTCATTGTTCGTACCCCAAAGTGAAAATAACGTTACGTCATTGGTTGAATTTCCATTGTTTGTAACGTTTTAAACCAATCAAAACACTCTGGTGTACGCTTTTGAAAATATTACCCAGGATGCATTAAATTATGAAACGGCCAATTAGGAGTATAAATACCTTTAGTTGGTTAGTTGTATGTACCTTATCACCACTCTTACCTTTTCATGGACCAAAGACAAGCCCGAAAAAATTCTTTGTTTACAAGGAATAAAAAATTCGTTCCTTAACACAGACAAGCTCTGCGACTTTGAGATCAGACATGGTAAAACAATATTTGTCTAATCCATCGATGTCATGGTGTTCAGAATTAGCATATCATATTATATAGTCGGCGTATTTTAGAAAAATAAAAAGTAGATCTTATACTTAGGAAGTGAGGTGTGGGTCTTTCAGGATAAGTAAAAGAATAGCGGGTTAAATGGATTTCTTTTATAATTAGAAATAAAGACGACGGAAACCAAACAAAAAAATGACCTGAAAAGGAATGTATAGCTAAATTCAGAAAGCAGGGTCAACACATGCTCAATTAAACAGGAAACTGTCTGTGACATGCAAGTCTTGCACGTGAAGGTATGGTACCGGTGTTCTTCTACACACACCATTTGTTAAAGCAATAGTCATTACAATTACTTTCAGGACCATTGACATCTGCAAGCTATAAAAAAAACTTTCTATTACTATATGAATACAGATCAATTGTTATGTGTTTTGCACATTTCAGAAGCAAGCTCATATTTCTTGAAATATATATAATGCTATTTTTAAAGAACATTCGGTGCAATCAAGCAACCAATATATTTACCCATTAAATTTCAAGATAATATCTGTGTATACCTTCGGTCTGTTTAAGTTCGTTGTCTGTATCAGTTTAATAAAAGAGGACAAACTAAACCCAAAGATAGATATTTTTAGTGTGTAATACCTTTTTTAATCTCTTGTAGATCTTTATTTACGTCTCATGAGAAATTTATTATAAATAAATCATTAAAGCAACACATTTTTATATCACAATTACTCATATTAATTGTTGAATTGATTAATTTTTTTTTGCATGTAGGTACTTTATATTTGAACCTATTATCACCTTTCATCTCAGAATTCATTACACAATCACTGCACAGGAAGCAGAAAATACAGTACATAAGAACAACTTTGGTAACAGTTGTTAAAGGGAGACAACCGAACCGTCAATATGGACCTCCTATGGTTGTCAATTCTATACACGTAAGTTGACATTTTAAAGAAATCTGTCATACAATATTTTTCATATTTTAATATCAATTTTTGTGTTTAGGTAATTTTTTCATGTATACATGACATTTAATCATTTTCAAGCTGAAATTAAATTTGATTATAAGTTAATGCAGATATTATTCCGAAATACCAGTCTGAAAGACGACAGGACCAATTGGTTAAGAATTAGAGACCAGTATTTTGATGTACATAATGTTTATTAAATGCATATAGTTTGTGCACCAATCTTCCAGAATGTCTGACAATAACAAGTAAGCGAAAACACATAGATATACAAACCATAAACAAATCTATTTCTGGAGTTAAAAAAAAATATGTAATATTACAGATTAAAGATAAGTATAAAAATTGATAACCAAAAGGATTAATTTTACTTGAAAGTGTTACAAACAGAGCAGTTTAAAGCCTTTACATTATATTACTATTATACTATTCATGAAATAATATTATCATAATATTTCACAGGAACATTTAGGAAAATACTGTTGAAAACATTTCTAAACAATAAATATTATCCAAAACTGTATTCGTTGTCATTCTATCCATGGAGTAAGAACACATCAGTTTCAAACTCTTGTCAAGTTCAATTGCAAACAAAACTTGCCAAAATATTTGAAAGCCAAAGCTTATATAAAAGATGAAGAGTTATAATACAAAAGGTTTAAAAAGTATAGCCAAATCCGTGAAAGGAATCAGAGTTTAATATGAGGGAGATACATTCCTAAATTTATAATAATTTCTAACATTTTGTAACAGCAAATTTTAATGACACAAAAAAATCCGTATTTATATGCCAGTACCGAAGTACTGGCTACTGGGCTTTTGATACCCTCGGTGACTAACAGTCCACCAGCAAATGCATCCACCCAGTGGTATAACATCTCCGTTAATGTTCGCCTTTTAAAGGAGAAAAAAATACTATTCTTAAACAAAATAAAAATAAAAATAAACACCCACCAAAATAGAACAACAACAATAAATCATTATCAATTTCGGAGTTATCTTATATTTTCATTTTTGACCCCACATCAAGGTTAAAAAGGATGCAATAAATGTCAATTTTGCTGAAACCCAACTCTTCTTTTTCTATTTATATTAATTCAAAAAGTTACAACCTTTTTTTAACGTAGTCAAAAACTGTTGTCGTATGTTTATGTGTTACATATTTGTTTTTCGTTAATTTTTTGTACATAAATTAGGACGTTAGTTTTCTCGTTTGAATTGTTTTACTATGTCATTTCGGGGCCTTTTAAAGTGGAATATGCGGTATGGGCTTTGCTGGTTATTGAAGGCCGTGCGATGACCTACAGTTGTTAATTTCTGAGTCATTTTGTCTCTTGTGGAGATTTGTTCCATTAGCAATCATACCACATCTTCTTTTTATATTTCCTAAATATTAGTTAAATAATCTTAACCCTATCAGAAAAAGCAAACTAACTCTTTTAATCAGATTATTTCTATAACATGACATATTAACCTTGAGATTTCTTCCCATGTAAGACATCACCCAAAACCAAAACACTATGTGTAAAATGACACCAAAAGCTATGATCATTGATGGGTAAGGTTAATAGAAAATACCTTACGGTGACATATATAATCTAACATTTACGCCATTTGATTACTGGTAGACAATTGGTAGGGGAACGGTATTTTTGTTTGCAATTTTTCTTTCATTAAAAAAATGTCTTCAAAATGTAATAATAGTCACTATAAAGTATGTGGAAAATCTAAATTTGAATTATTTATTTTTGTTTTTTGAAAAAAAAGCATATCTCCCTAAATAAACATGCCCCCTTTCAAGTTAAAGGGTTCTCATAATGGATCACCACTTTTTGACCGTGCATGCCTTTCAAATAAAGACAAAAAATATAATTCAACAATACAAGTGCATCCCTTGTCATTGACAATCAAAACACATCTCCTTATTTATATCAAACACTATATAATACCAACTACGACACTAAGTATAGGATGTTTATACATTCCATAGTATTGTCGCGAAACCCACCGTGCAAGGGCTGTATAGCCAGTTAAGGTAGTTAAAAACTTCTATTTGTTGTTGTATTGTCGCTTTTTGTAGCTCCCGGTCCTCTGGAGCTCATTTAAAAGTTCATGCAATTCGCATCTTCTTAGAAAATTTATGAAATTAGAATATTGGTAAACTACTGTTGCATTTGATTGCGTCGACTTATGATTTTTGATTGTCTGTTTGGTGTCTTCTGGTTTTTCTTTTAATTTTTAGTTTATCTATTAAGATTGTGTAGTAAATGACGACAAAGGAATGACACTTACAAAATTCAAAGACAACTGGAGGCAAACGCACGTTCTTATGTATATATGTATAATGTGTCAATTTCAAAGGCACACCATGTCTGGAAAAGTCGTGATTAAATATTCCAGACGCTTCAGCAAACATCACTGAATCCTGCAAAACAACCACAATATAACAAAGAGACAACCCCTTATGAGGTTCATAACTTTTGACTGGCACCACATATGACGGAGGTACATTTGTTTGTGTTTATCTCTAAGCCCGAAAAAGTTGCAAAGAAGACTAAAATAATAACAACATAAATAAATAAACACTTAACTGTAGAAATAAACAAAAATTAATGATACACATTTAAAATCGGTAAGTGATTGCTATTACTCGTTTTTGTTGTTTTCTTTGTACGTATTCATACTGTTTATGGTAAAAGAGGGACGAAAGATACCAAAGAGACAGTCAAACTCATAAATCTAAAACAAACTGACGCCATGGCACAACATAGAAAACTAAAGAATAAACAACACGAACACCACCAAAGTACTTTAGTATCTATAACTTTGAAGGGAAATAACATGATTAAACGTTTATTAGAATAATGGCTTATTTAAAAAAAATGAAAATAGGTTAAAAAAATGATTGAAAAACAAAAGATTTTAAAATCACAATTAACTCGATCAATTGGAATAGAGAATTTTTTATCCAAACCTTATGGATATAGCCCTCATCAGAAGTTTAAAACTTGATTCAACCCTACGTTAACTATCATGGTGATTTATATTAAGAATAAAAACAAAATGATTAGAATCAAAATGATGTATATATTGTAAACATAAAGAACTAGTTTCAGGCCTTTACATATATTTCTCAATGTTTATATTTTGTTGGTTCCTAAATACCATATTTTGTAAGTCTAGTTCATTTATGGAGAAGATACCTTACAAAATAAAAAAAAAACCAAAAAAAAAAACCCACCAAAGATTGAAGTAACACAGACAATAATACCCCCCTCCAAACAAAAACAAAAAAAACCAAAAAAAAACCCAAACATGATAACACGACAAACAGCAGAGCACAGACCACAATCTTACAAATAAAGATTCTGTAGGGTTTTTGATGGTCAGTGTCTAGTTTTTTATGTTGTTGTTTTTCTTTTAGTCTTTTCTAATTTTGCCATACCTTTGTCAGTTTATTTTCGAAATTTTTTTATATGTTCCTTTAGTATCTTTTGCTTCCCTTTGATCATGAGCCCTGTGGATTTATAGCATTGTGGATATATGTGCCCTTATTTGGAATTTTTATCACTTCTATTCATTAACACTAGCAATTGCCTTGTTTGTAGGAAATATGATCCTGTTTTTGTATTAGAATAGTAACATGAATAAAACAATTTGCAAAACAACAGCTGCTGGAAAAATATTAACATAATAATTAATAACACAATGCTAATACGTAAACTGGTACCAATAATAATTTTCATTTTGTATTCTAAAGTATTTCATTATTCTCAAAATCAGTTTCAATACATTGTTTTGAGCACTTCTAACAAAGGGATATACTTCTGTTTAAATTCAGAAAGGATCCAAGAGAGGAAAAGTAAGTTCTTTTATGCCAAATCTCAAATATACATTGGTTTTTATTATGTTCTTTGATTTGAATTTGGCAGTATAATAAAAGAAAAGGTCACTAATTATTAATGCGAATAATGCGACAGAGTAGATCAGTAACTCATTTATCAAAACTCGAATTCTGGTAAATATGAGACACATATCTGTATCTATTATTTTCTTAACTCGTTTTTAATTCCATTCGTAATTAAAATTAAAATTTTCAATTTCAGAAATGTAATAACAAGCAAGGATCAAAATGTCAATGTGACTTCCATGAGAATACAAGATAAAAATGACTTACCATTTAAAGATTCAAGGTTGGTATCGTGTGCATCTACTGCATTATACTTGAAAATAAAGCTAAAGTGTGGACACTTCAAAAAAACTTATCAACTAGATATTTTTTTTTGGAACTAATAACATTTTCAATCATTGATAGTTTTTTTTAGAAATTAGACAGAACTATTTGACATAAAAAATTGTTTGACCGTTTCCTTTCAAAAGTTTTAAAGCTCAGTCAATCAGAACTAAACCTAATTAAGGAATGACTGTAATATTTTTTCTGTCTATGAAGAAATAACATAAAAAATTTGGTGCACACTGAATAACGCGCGTAGCATTTTTTTTTATGTTATTTCGAATAGACAGAAAAAATATTACAGTCATTTTTTATAATTTAATTCTAAATTCCATTTTAAACCGTAGAAAACCATGAAAAACGTTGATGACGTCACGGTCACCTGACTAAATTATGTCTATGGGAGGATAACAAAATAACGTCAGCCAATCAGAAGATGCGTTACATTCAAAATTAAAAATTATTACCATTTGTTGCTTTGAAAGACCTGTCAAACAATATCCTGAGTACCATTTCTGTATATTTTTTTTTATACCTATCTAAACTGTTTATTGATACAAAATTGCCAAGAAAATATAACCAGCTTAGGTACATGTTTCTTTCAATACAGATAAAAAAAACCACCGAACTCAAAGTAGATTGAAAAAGGTAAAATAACAAAAATACCGAACTCTGATGAAAATTAAAAACGGAAAGAAATGGCAAAATCAAAGCCTCAAATATATCAAACGAACAGAAAATAATACTTTGCTGACTTTGGGAAAGGCATAACCTCATGTAGTAAATAATGGGTTTTACCTGGTTTGATTAGTAGCTAAACCGTCGCATAAAATTCCATTAGATTGACAACAATGTGTGAGGAAAGCAAACAGGCATGATATGTAAAACTGACATTCATCGGGGAACATTGGTGGAAATTGTATTGTAATCTTAATCACTATAAAAGCAAACAACTATGTCAACAAAGAAAAACAAAATGGCATACAGACATTTTATAGAAAAACACATACGCAAAAATGAAGGACATTAAAAATATTACAATATAGCACAATTGCGGAATTTGAAAATACGTCAAAGGGATATTTCCAGGTCAAAGGGATATTTCCAAAATTTGAATGAACAGTAAAGGTAAAAACTATGTAAAGACAAATAAAAAGAACACTAAACCACGGTATTAAGATATAAAACAACGTAAGCATCTAGAATCTACACTGAAAAACCGTCATGTAATATTTATGAAGTTGATACGAAATATTTATCAACAAGGTCTTGGCATTTCCTTTATTTTTTTTTGCATGACCTGGGTCATCAACCTTTGTGCTTAGAGAAGGGTAAGCCCATAACGAGTTCCTATATGGAAATTATTTCAATTAATCAATTCAAAATGTGCACTTTCGTCTCATTAAAGTACATATATGTTTTTTTAATAATCTCTTTGAATTGAAAATTTCAATTTTTTAAAAGAAATTCTTAAAAAAAATATAAGATTGAAAAATGAAAAACATTCTGGTAATTCTTAAGCTTATCACTAGTAGTACTAGTAATTGGATTGTTATACATAGGGCTTTTTGCTGTTGATGAAGAAATGTCAAATGTACGTAAAAGCTAAAAAAAACCATCTCATAATGCACATTATATATTATCTTAAATATTGGATGTTTTAAATATCCGTTGTATTAATATCTACATTAACAGTAATAATTGAATTGCACTGAATTTGAAAATTTCTAAAAATAAAATACTAAAAGTTAAGTCAAACCCCGGAGAGAAACCAGATTTATAACGAATGAGACAACTCCTTTATAACGATCGCAAAAATGTTAACACAGCAAATTTCAATAAAACAATATGTTCTTATGGTTGTGTCAATACAAAAGTACTTGCAACTGGGCTGGTGAAGAATCTGGTCATTTCAATAGTATAAGTTAGTTTGAAAGATAAAACACTACTTTACGTTTACTTTACTTAAGTCAGAATCCTGATATTCAGTGATTTCACCTGTTGCTTTTTTTTATACTAGTTGTTTTGTTAATAAACGAGTCAATTGCGATTCTTATTTCATTACTTTGACATTTTGGTATTTTTTTATAGATTGCATTGCGGTATGGATTATGTTTATTGTTGACATCTTTACAGTGAACTAGTGTTGCCTATATATGTATCATTTTTGTCTCTGGTGGTTGCTTTTACCACATCTCCATATTTTGTGTGTTTTTTATCATCTGAACTGTCAAGCGGTAACTAAAGTATGTTATCTGCTCCATAAATTTGTTTCAGATTATTTCTCCATTTTCGAGCTGTTTTGATATTAGAAAATTCACGAATTATTCCCTTATTTTTTTCGTTTTGGCTCTTTACTAATATCTAGTTTATCTCTTGAATATAATGCACCTTTTTTGTTCAGTTTGATTTCGTAAATCGTGTTCTGGATTTTGATTACGGTTTCAGTATTATATTTCGAAATTGAGATATATGTTTACCACTTAGGGTCTGGGGACTTCCTTAAAAAGGTTGACTGTACTTCAGACACGTTTCAAAATGTTTTGGTCATGATTATTTCGATTTCTCTTACACCCCTTGGTACCTTTTTTTTTTTTTTTTTTTTAAATTCCTAACTTGAAAGACTTCTTTTAAGCCTGAATTCTCTGCGTGACATCTATTTAAACATTTATCGTCTAGACTTTCCAGTTTTAAAAATATTTAAGTAAGCACACCAAACACTTTTAAAACACATAGCTTCAAATATTCTTTCATTTATAAGGATGATATCTTATATTTCTAATGACATATCCGTTTTAATATATATTGAATTCATTTATGTACGAAGATACTATTTTTGTGGACAAAGGAAACATTTTATTTTTCACTGTGGAATTTAATTTCGTGGATTTACTAAAGTCTGCTCCAAGCCTATAGTTGGTTTATGCTTCGATAACTTTTGACTTTGTGGTATTCTGATGCCACGTGACTTTGTGGTATTCTGATGCCAACGACACCAACTTTATTTCCCCCCACCCCCATGAATAATAATAAATCAACAGTATTTTTTGTTAATATGCAATCGCTGCGAAACTATCCCCTCTAACAAAAAAAGAAAAAAAAAACCACAAAGACAATGAAAAAATCGAAAAAAAATAAACAAAACCAGATATTTGGATTTTACTTGTCTTTTACTGTTTTACCATAACATCGTTATTCCCAACTTTGTTCGAAAATCATACGATTATCCATCATGATACCTTTTTTTAAATATCCTGTTCCAAGTTAGGAATATGGCAATTGTTATTAAGTAGTCTATTTTTATGTATGTTGGCGTTTATTGCACTTTTGTTTTTATGTTGTTCCGTTGTTTTCTTTTTATGAAAGCATCATTTACAACTTTACCTTCATTCAGCATTGGTTTTAGTGGCACTGTTCGTCCTGCTCGATGTTTTTGTCTAGTCTTTAAGGACTGTTGTTTATCTTTTGTAATTTTTTCTTTTTCCGATGGTTGTTTTTCTTTATTTTATTTTGCGCTATTGGTATTTTTTCATTAAAAAATCTTGTACATGCTACGCTTCACCTTTTATAGACTTTAAGCAGATTCAATATTACGTATTTGTTCATCGAGTAGCTCATTCATTACTCTGGTAAATTTAGTCTGGTGTCATTCGAAATGTCAATATTTGTAAATATTAAGATCTTAATTGCTTTATCTTTTATGTAAACGGGCTTTGTATTACTTAAGAGTATTCTATGAAAAGGTTACGTATAGATATCATTATATTTTTATATACACCGATATTAAAATATTATGTAAAAAACAATGTTAGAAAAGAGATTTAAATGTCATGTGTCCTTGTAAAAGCAAATACATGTGGTAAATTTCGTGATTGGTCACAACTTCGAAAACAATATAATGTCAACCCACGACGTGACGTTCTTTTCCTTTTGGGGAACGAAAAGTGAAACAATCCATAATTCTTTGGATTCTTAATAGGTTTATAGAAACAGCATATACACCAGCATGAGAAAACCATCTGTATTGACAGGATAGCACCGCCACTTACCATTCAACAACCGCTGTAGAGTATCTAAGATATCATGAGTATGCCACCAATGTTATATCAACACTGATTTGAAGCTTTTATTTTCAATTGTTTTGAAGGATAATGAAATAATCCATAGCCCTTTCTTAAATGACGAATTGAAATTGCACTCCAACGTCGACAAAGTAAGCAACCCTAATTTCTAACAACCATAGAATCCCAAGGTTATCATGTCTAGTGACACATGATAATACTGGCATAATAGTTTCGGTATTATTGACTTGTGAGTTCTAATCAAAATTGATAATAAATAAAGGCAACAGTAATTAGCCGCTGTTAAAAAGTCATTATTCGATTAAGAGAAAACAAATCCCGGTTACAAACCGATGAAAACACACCAAACATAAGAAGAAAACAACGGAACAACAGAAACGCAAAATGTGCAACAAACACCAACATACATAGCAATAGACTATTTATTAACAATTGCCATATTCCTAACTTTGTACAGGATATTCAAAAAAATAAATGGTGGTTAAACTTCGTTTTATGGATAGCCAAACCTCCCGCTTATATGGCAATTATAAATATCAATAAGAAAGATAACGTTTAATAACAAGAGTTAAGCTTCAGCATTCCAATGGGATGACTCATTACTTGAAAGTTCTTAACTGTCAGAACTATGATGTCAAAACAAATAGTTTGTTATTATTTCAGTTGTAAACAATAAGTGTTACTGGAATAATCTTCAAAAGACACACTCGAGACAAAAAGTTGAGGTAACTAGAAATACAAACGTTGAAGATTACACAAATAGAACACTCATAATCGTCAGAGGTCAATTTGAAGAAGAAGAAACCATAACTTTAAGAAACGTACATACATGAATATAATCGTCCAAGTAACAATGAGTTGGACTGTCAGTCTGGTATCTTTCGCACCTCCTTTACAAATAAAATGTAGCAACCGTGTCAATGCAGAAGCATCGACACATAGAAAACTAAAATTTCACTTATCACATATCGTGGACAAGACGGACTCTTTAAGATCATGATGAAAATAATATTAAGGTTGCACAAATTATAATGATGCAGGGTTTAATTTTGCATTTATTAGTACACGAAACAAATACACTAAAGATACTAGGCATATAATATGTGACGCCAAAAGTAGTTTGATCTAAATATATTTCAAAGAAAATCTGCTGAAAGGCCTAACTAATTTGAAAAATTGAAGAGCATTCCGAACTTAAACCAAAATGCCAAATTGTGCTTAGGTCATATATGCATGTGCTGGAAAGCCTTGTTTAAGACTGTTTATAACAAAATATTTGTATGAACTGCATTTACAAATGTCTTAATACGGATCTTTTCAAGTACTACTGGGTTGTTGATATCCTTGACGTTCACCTGCAGTGGTATCGGATTAGATGTTGGAAACACTTAATAAAGATTCAAGGCTTATACGTTATTGCAGCAAACGCGGTACTTTCCGTCTACACGAACCTCATCAATAACACTCGAATATTTGAAAAATAGGCATAAACAGTCACAAAACTGGTCATTTAAGATGCTAAGGTGCCAATTAATAAACAATGTAACCCATGTTTCTTTTATTCAATTTAAGATCGCTAAAATGCTATACGATTCTCTATAACAACTCTTAGTACAGAACTGATATAAAAACTCAAATTCAAGACTCTGACAACCAAGATGCGAAATCACGATGTAAATTTTAGATAAACAAGTCAATTCTAAATAGTGGTTAATATTGGCATTGTATAAATTCGAGTTCTACCTTTTTTTTCTAGAATCATCATATTCACAGATTTGAACTCGCGTCAGCATTTTTGAACTATTATAGACAGTACAATCTGGATAAATATTAATTGAGACAATGTAGCTAAGAATACAATGTAATCATTAATCAAAATAAAACCTGGATGAATCTGACCTAAGAATACAATGACAAAAATAACATAACACAAATATCAAACTCCAAGGGACAGCAAACTCCAAATTTTGGAGTCTTTTCTTCTGTCAGGGAGACTGTGCCATTCAAGATGTTGTAACATGTTACCAACGCTTGAGGTGTTTCTGTATTTGTTGGTAACAAAACGCGCAGCCCTCGTTTGAACTTTTTCAATGCTATCTATGTCTTGTTTTAAGTATGGATCCCAAACAGAGCAAGCATACTCTAGTGATGGTCTTACTAGGGACTTATATGCTTGTTCTTTAATGGATGTTGAACTTATGTTCAGGTTCCTCCTTAGAAAGCCTAGTGTGCTATTAGCTTTCTTGCATAATTATGTTGTTTATATGCACATTCCATTTAAGGTTGGAACTGATGGTGACCCCCAGATATTTTGTTGTTACATGTTCTAATGATTGAGTCAGTGTGTTATGTGTAGTTAAATGTGATTGTTTTTTTTTAATTTCTGGTGACTGAAATTACATTACACTTAAATGGGTGGAATGCCATTTTCCAAGTAGTTTCCCACGATGCCAGTTTATCAAGATCTTTTTATAATGTTGATGCATCGGAATTTGATTTTATTGCCAAATAAACTATTGTGTCGTCTGCAAATAAACGTACTGTAGATGTTAGACCAGTTGGAATGTCATAAATGTAGTACAAGAAGAGATTTGGTCCAAGAACTGACCCCTGTGGAACCCCTTACTCAACTGCAACATACTCAGATTTTCCCCTTCTAGAATTACTGCCTGTTATCGATTGCTAAGAAAATTTTGTATCCAGTAATTTAATTCCCCTTGTATCCCGTAATGATGAAGCTTATTAGTTAGAAAAGAATGTGAAACTTTATCGAATGCTTTAGAAAAATCAATGACCAAAATATCTGTTTGTATACCTTTTTCCATGTTAAGTGAGACATCGTCTATAAATTCTAGTAGGTGTGTTTTGCAGGATCGACCTCTGCGAAATCCATGCTGTTGGGGATATAAAATGTTGTAATTATCTGCATGTTTCATGATGTGTTTAACTACGATGTGTTCTAAAAGTTTGCAACAAATACATGTAAGTGATATAGGACGGTAGTTTTCAGGGTTATATTTTTGGCCTTTTTTGTATACAGGAGAGACATGGGCAGTTTTCCAGTCATCTGGAAAAAACACCTGTTTTAATTGACTTCTCACAGATAATGGTAAGTATGGGTGCAATTTCATGTAAAAGTTCTTTTAAAAATCTTAGTATAATTTCATCTGGTCCTGCTGCTTTGTTTGGATTTAAATTATGTAAAAGTTTTTGTATACCTTCTGTTTTTATTATTGATTTTGATATGGGTGGAAAAGGAGTATTCTGTGGCATGTTACACTGTTTGATAAATTCTGTATGGGAAATATTAGATGCTGGTGTGAATACAGACTGGAATTGTGCGTTAAGTACCCCAGCAATTTGTAGTGGATCAGTAAGAAGTTTGCCATCTTGTTTGATTTCAATAATTCCACTATAATCATTTTTTTTTTATGTTTAATGTAGGTCCAACATTTTTTCATAGTGCCAAAATTTGTTTCATCTTCTGGTGGTAATATGATGCTTTCAATGTATTCCCAGTATGATTTTCGTTTACTTTTCTGCACCTGGTGTTTAACCTCTATACATTTTTTAGCAAGTGATGCATTCCCAGATTTTTTTTGATTTTTTATAAAGTCTATCTCTTTTTCTAATGAGCCGTTTTGTTTCCATTGTGACCCATTGGTGACCGTCCTTTGTTTTTTGCTGTTTTATGTGGGATGTGATCTTTCACTGCTTTTGTTATTGTTGTTTTAAAACAGTTCCACATTTCATTTACACAAAGATGTTGCTGATTTTTAAAGAGATATTTATATAAGGTGTTAATTTCTTGTTTAATTGTGCTCCAGTTTGCATCTTAAGCTAAGCACACTAGGGTTATGTCCTACACATTATGTCAATGCAAAGAAAGCACTACACAACACTAACCATCCAAGTCAGATTCAGCTGAATAAATGAGCTTACGGGCAGGAATCTGTTGTTAGTTTTGCTTGTACTGATTTGTGCCCTTTTGTTATTGTGGTATTTTTTTTATCAGATTCATAACTTTATGACCTTGAGCATACACGATCATTGATTAATTGTTGTTTGCAATGTTTAGTGACAAATATCACATGTATTTTCTGGATAAGAACATAACAATTAACATCAAATGAAGTATAAATTATGGCGGTATCAATTTTTGTCTAGTAACAGACCAACTTTGTGGCCTTAATACTTGTAAGATATTTATTTAACGTGCAGACAGAACGTGTCTAAGTCCCAAACGAGACATCGGATTTAACAGTTGATTCTGGTCAGCCGTATCTACAATTTTGTAAATTCCACACAACTAAACGAACCCCCCCTTCCCCCCCCCCATACTGCATGAAGTACCTTCTCAGTGGCGAAGCTCCTTATTGTATCCTACCCCAAGGGTAACTGGGGTATAGAAATATGGTCACTTGGTCTTCTCCCGACCGGAGGTAAAACGCTTGCCGAAGTGGGGCGTCCATTTGGCTGTGCGGGATGTATCTAGTTCCGAGCAGTCACGTCCGGTCAGAAGGGGGACGTTAAATCCGATGCCTCGTGTAAAGAGAGTGCCACGCTCTTTGCACGTTAAGAACCCTTGCAACAACTCTTTGAGGGGTCCGTAGGTGGCCTGTTGCAAGGCAAAAGGAGTAGGTCCGGTAAGGACCGATTTTGGCCTCAAATTTCAGGTTCATCTGACGAAAGATTTTGACCACTTTTTAAACACTAAAGTGTCTATTTTATTTGAATTAATTAGTTTATGTGAAAGATTTTAACAGATTTAGTCATTAAAAACGATCCGATTCAAGCTCAAATATGAAAAATCTACCTAATATGCCGAAAAATGTCACTTTTCAGATGGTTTTTGGTAAAAATTAAAGTGGCCGCATCCGTGTTCATCCTCAACCTTTATATATGTTATGTATTATCATAGAATACAACTTACATTTCAATATTAAGGATGAACACGAATGCGGCCACTTTCGTTTTACACGAAAACCGTCTAAAATTTAACTAAAATGCTAGAATTATGAGGATTTCAGTAATTTAGCATGACTTAATGGTGCTAGTACCGGATATATGTGCATTGTATTGTAAAAAACAGCCCATATTTATGTAGCAGAAGCATTCTACTGTCCAATAAATAACTAAAGGTTTACATTTTAACAATTTTGTAAAACTGCTATATTTTGGGGCCAAAAAGGGGTCTTACTGAACCTACTCCTTTCTGTCCCTATCCAATATACCCTCATTTTCCAGTGGCAGTCTAAATTTCCCCGACCATCATCCCAGATGGCCTCTATTGTATCAACCTACCTATTTTGTTTATTGTGAACTTGTTCTCGTCCTGAATATGCATGAAATATTTGCCACTGGACGTTAAGCAACCAACAATCAATCAATCAATCATTATTGTATCCTACATTCAAGCTTGCATCATTCACAGTGAAATATACTTAATAGGACGTCCGTGGCTTTATCGGTAATCATTCATATTTTAAAACGGTACTTTTACCAGTTGCTTTAAATATTGATACACTCTAAATCATACAAAACTATAAATATGTATACATTCATATTCAACAAAAATAGTCATAAAAATAAAACAAAAATTGTTAAAACTGTGATGCGTATTTATTTTACAAGTGTTGACCGCGAGCATTCTGACCAGTCTGCATACATCGAGTGCATTTTTACCCTTTTGGAAAATCTCTGCAGCAAGATTGGAAACAACGATATAAAGCAGGAAATTGAAAGTGTCCTCTTTGGCCCTCTGGATATATACGCATGCTCTAAGTTTTATTAAAAAAATTACTTCATTGAATATACTAAATGTATTAAATTTACATTGGTCAACCTAAATAAAGATAATTAAATTTATCCTATATACAACGAATATAAATCAAAAGCCACTTATATGTACAAATAGATAATGCTATCTTATGATTGTCTTTATTAAATATTTACTGCCAAATTCTATACCCCTTGCATGACTACATCTATGTAACCAATATGTCTGATAACTTAAAAAATGGATCGGTAAATTACTTTTTGTTAATGAATTTGTTTTATGCACCGAATGCATATTTCCCCGTTATCTTCGACAAGCATGGTCAACTGCATTATCTTGTCTCATCGGAACTCGTGTTGTATGTTATATTACTATCCTAATAGATAATCGGGGTCTTATGAAATCTTGAAATGAGTTTAAATAATCAATTACAATTTATTACTGTCAGTCCTTTGTAAACATTTTAAAGATTTATGTTAATTTGACGGGAGTAGGGTTGATAACTGTGTAAGTGACGTTTGTCATTTAAAAATTAGTAGAAAAAGATTATTTAATATTAAAAAAACAAATATTTCAAAAGGATGTTCAGTTTAGTTGTCTATTATCATAAAATTATAAAAATTGGCATTTTAAAAATTATTTTCTTTGAGTAAGGTCAATTTAAACCAAGAGTTATTTCTTTGATTTCAAATATTTACTTATCTCGGAATGTCAATGGTATTTGATGACACTTAGGACACAAACTGAGCCTCACTTCAAGGTGTTGATAGGTCAAAAGATAAAAAGAACAACTTAGACACGTCACAACCACGTACGAATAGTCATAACAGTTCCTTATGAATGGAAGATGCGTTCAAAAAGCTTTGATTTGGTTAAAATGAGTGATCAAAGGGGTTTATTAACCCTGAAATTAGTCAATGTAATTTAAATTTCATACAAATTTCAAAGTGAAAAAATATCAAAACACATAACACGACGTAAAAGAATTAAAACTTTGCAAAAAAAGTCCAGACTAAGACAAAAATAGAAAATAGAAAATTTATTTAATATTCCCTTCAGAAAAGATCAAGAGATGAAATAATTCATACCTGGATTGATTAAAAGATCAAAGTGACAATTGACCAAAGTTTGGTGTATAAAGTCCTAATGGTTTTTATTAGAAAAAAAATGATTAGACTGTGAAAGTTTTAATTGGAGTGAAATGTTAGAGGTGTAAAAAAATGTTGGGACATATTTCTCGAGAAAATTTGTTCAATTGTATATTTTATATTAGTAAAATGTTAAAGAAAGTGCGAGGCTGAGTTTTGGGCGAACGTGTAATATTTTACATAAAATCGTTACAAATCAGGATTACAAAAATATCTGAATATATTTGTCATAAGCAAAAAAAACGACTGAAACGAATTTCCGAACGTTATGCGATATCCATTGGAATATTACCACCATGTGTACATAAAAACACCAGAGAGACAAAGTTCTTGGTACATTTTAATATACTGTTTCGTGGAATAAATGACTCGAGATATATAAATCGTGTAAAACACTACATGTATGAACAAGCAATTTGATGTGCGTCGCAAAGAATGACACCAATCCTAACAATTTTGATGAATCAAAGAGGTGCATGTAATTAATTGTACATTAACAAGCTAGAAAGTCATGTAATTAAGTGCAATCTATGACAAAAAAAGTGAGAAATTCTGTGTGACTGTGGCAAATCCGAAAGGAATTCACTTATCCATGTATTAATATTGTTTTTATTACTCTTGAAGGTGGGTGTTTAATGCGCAAATTATCACCACAAATGGGCCTATAGCGATGACTTTCAAAATTAAAAGATACAAATTTTACACCTTTTACCTTAATTGGTTACTCTAGCCGTAGTTTATTCGCTTGTAATGAAATTGACTTTTGTGAGGGTCATTTAATAACGAAATTGCCAATAAACTTGACTACAATAAGAAAAATTGCCAACAAATATCTGACAAATTTTGTAAATAGCGTTGATACAAATCAATTTATTCAGACCAGTGGTCATAAATACTAAGTGACCGTTAATAGTCCAGTAATTGAACGTCTTAACTGTCCTTAGATTGAAAGGTGAAAATCGGTCACTGCGCAACTGCAACAAACTAGAAGAAAATAGAGGAGTTCCAAACGAACTATATTGTAAATCATTCAGTTTCAGATCAAACTTTTCCATATGTGTATGATCTACAATTATGAGAAATGGGAGTTTCGAATGTTTCATCGGATCGAAACTAATTGATTTGGGAAGAAAATTTATTGGCCATTGCTCTCAAGTTGAAAGTTATCTTTATAACTGTGATTTGTTCACTCATTCATGAAAAAATAAGTCACAGTTCGTTTAAATTATACTAAAGAGATACTAAAAGAAAAAAATTCAAATGGCTTTTGAAAATGTCTTGTTATTTATTTGTGATCTTGATTTTTCATGGTTGAATGAATTTGAAAATTTCAACAGTCAATCAGATTGACGGAGGTAGTGCTAAAAACGGTAATGTGTACCGAAAACCACATTGACCATTCGGAAAAAAATCAGCAAAACCATGCTTAGTGAGGCTAAAAGTTAATGGTAAATTAATGGTTTTCTTCTCAATCTGTAGTTAATAACTGATAATTTATTTTTATTACACATTGATAGTATTCGTTAGTCATTCCAAATGAAAGCATGTAGGGAATTTACTCAGTTCACCAAAGTACACGTTCGGATTATCCTGAAACACCTCGTCATTCAGAACCAATTGTAACACCTGTTTGTGCTATTTTTAATTTCTTATGACTGAAATGGAGTAATCAACAAGTTGCGTCAGCGACAAAACAGTGTCTACAGATATTTCCGGAAAAAAGACCGTTATGGGTTTTTTGCTTTAGTTAGTATCTTGCGTATGTTTTTTTCCGTTTTAAAATAAATGACTGGAATATTTCATAGTTAACAACAAACAGAGAAGAATGGAAAAGAAAACCATGAACAATCAAATCATGGAAACAATATTATAATAAAATAATTATGGACAGAGAAAAATTCAAACTCTATAAAATTATTTAGCGATTGTTTTACGCATAAAATGCAATTGACGTTACTGGTACTAGTTTTATTAATAATTCCACTTAAAGGACAAGGAAAGAAGTCCAAGTTAAAGGGAACCAGATGGTGGTAAGTATAAAGACAAAAGATTTATGATATAATGGAATTTAAAAAATAGTTTTAGAACCAAAAATTTCACAAGAAAACATGAATTTATAGTTGTGTTTGTTTTTAAGCAATGGATAGAAGAAATTTACTAGTGTTTAGAACCAAGGATGAAATTGTAGAAAGAAAGAATAAAAAACATGTTATACCAACAAATATTGAGAACAATTTATAAGTTAAGTCATATATGGTGAAAGTTAAAATCAAAAGTTGAAGTTTAAGAAATGTTTAAAACAAATGTGTAATTAACTGTGAAGGTCGAAACTTGTCTAATACACTCTGTGTGTTATAAAAACTACTTACAACTTTTACGGGAACAGATAAGATACTGGTGACAAAATAATCACAAAGAAGATATTTAAAATTGTCCTAAGAAATTGAAAAAAAGTTTTTTTTGAAGGGAAATGTAATTACTCAATATCCATATATTGAGAAAAAAATTCCTGGAAACAAAATCACTTTTCAGAAGCCATTATCAAACGTACAAATATTATCTATTATAATAACTCAAAATTCCGCCAGCCTCATTCTAGATCAAAGCTCAATCTCCATGTATTGTAAATTCAAACAAGTCTTTAGGATCTAAAACTTAAAATATTGGAATAAGACACTAGTTTAAAATATCCGAATAGAGATTTTTTTTATCTAAAAGTTAATATTATGAGAGATGAAGTCTTTCGTAAATCATTATCTAAACGTATTTAAGTTTTGTTTTCTTCAATAACGATAAAGATACAGTCAGAAATTATCATCTTTAAGGCTAAAGTGTTCACATGTAAATATTATTTGCCATTCATTTAGTTTTTACTAGTAGGTAATTCCAGAACAGATAAATTATCTTTTTTTCGGCTGTAACAATATTATAAGTCAAAACGAATTTCGAAAATCATATGTTTCATTTTGGAGAAATTTGAAATAGTTTATCAAATATTAAGAAATCGATGTATGTCTTAATGTCTTACTGTCTCTGTACCATTGTACTTTGGTTTCTGAGAATAAAGATATATAATATTCCAACCACTTATATTTCAAATGGTGTTAAGTATGCAAATGCTTCAATAAGAATTATTTTCTATTTCGATTTAGAGTTTTGATAATGTAGCATTCGATTCACATTAATGAAATATAAGAAAACATGATTGAAAAGGAATCAACTAACACCATACAGCAAATTATGAATCTAATTTTTAGTTTGAGGACAAATCTTGCTTGTATGGTTTTAAGAATTTTAAAATCTATTCTTTTTTGTTTTCTGCTCTTTGGTCGGGTTGATATCTCTTTGACACATTCCCCATTTCCATTCTTAAGTTTATGATGCAAAAATAAATTTTAGCAAATAAAATTAAAAAGGACGAAAAATTCTGCTACATCAAAATCCTACTTCAGCCAAACTTGCTCATTGTTGAAGGCCGTATGGTGACCTATAGTTGTTAATATCTGTGTCATGTTGGTCTCTTGTGGAGAGTTGTCTCATTAGCAGTCATACCACATCTTCTTTTTTACATTTACTTGTTTTTCTTACAAGAACACTTCTGTTTGAAAATTCGACCTTTGTAGTATTACGTTTGGAAAACAATGACACGACAGAAGTTTTGTGTGTTGGTATTAATCGCCACTTTCAGCAACAACATACTTATTATGACAGATTTTTTGTGGAATCCGCGTACCCAGGGAACTAGTTGGCATGAAAACTGAGTGAAAAAATGATAGAAACTTTTCCAATTACTGTGTAAAAATGCTTTTAGCTAAAACAAAACTAAAACAGGTTTATTGTTGAAGGCCGTACGGTGACCTATAGTTGTTAATGTCTGTGTCTTTTTGGTCTTTTGCTGATAGTTGTCTCATTGGCAATCATACCACATCTTCTTTTTTTTTTTTTTTTTTTTTATATTAATCCACTATTTTTCTCATAAGAAAATTCAAGTGCTAAGTCAGTAATATGACAGTTGTTATCCATTCGTTTGATGTGTTTTTTTTTCCATTTTATTAAGGACTTTCCGTTTTTAATTTTTCTCGGAGTTCGTTGTTTTTGTTTATTTACTTTTAACCACATGCAGACTGACATTTTCTACTAGGTTTCTTTTACCAAAAAAAAACTAGTAAAAGCATCAAGGATATATAGAACACAGTCATACTCTGTATCAAAATTTGTGTTTTATCAAGAAAATTGCAGAAAGTACAAACCAAAATGTTACATACTTATATGTGAATAAATATTAAAAATGTTTTGTTTGTTCATAAAACTTAACACGTAAGCTGGGTTTAAATATTTTGAATATCTAAGAGGAATTCTGACTTCTGTGATGCAAAACGGGTATCCATTCCCGAGCTCGTGAATTCCCCCTTTTTAGCAGTGTCTTCATTGTTTAAACTTTGTCTTTTGGCTTCTTACTTGAAGCCATAATCTGGACAATATTAACACAAATTTCTTCATATTGAAAAGAAAAAATAAACACTTTCTATATGAAATATTTGGCTAATCTTGTCAACAATTTGTATAACTTTATTCATAGTGAAAGTAAAAAAATACGAACAACATTTGGTATATTTGTTATATCTAAGTATTTCATTACTGTTTTATCTAATGGACATTTAGCCCCATTTCAATGTATTCTTTCCAATCTACAAAATCATGGTAAATAAAATATTTTCAATTTTATGAGAAAGGCTTTTAACGACTCATTTCCGTATAAAGATTTTATATATTTATTTACAAATACAGTACAAGAGAGAGAGAGAGAGATGTTATATACAGATATTTATAATTAAATGAAATACATTTAAAATGTTTTTAAATTACTAATAATACAACTCCGCTCTTAACCGCAGAATAAACTAGCAAAACCTCAAATTATTTTGATATTTTAATTTCGAATTGAACAATTTTTCTAAAGAAATAAATATGAATGGAGGCTATTTGTTGAAAAAATTGGCATAAAAATGTAGTAAATTGCAAATATTACAGATAAAAAAGAAATAAATTTGACTATCAACATATTTGTCTCATTTTAACGAATTTACATTCGGAAGTAGGAAGTTGAATGTATATAGGACGACCACGTACTTATTAAATTATTCAAACATTATCAATATTGTCTATATCAAAATAAGAAGACATGATTTCCAATGAGACAACTATCCACCAGAGACAAAATGTCATAGAAGTTAGGGAGCTACCATTTGATTTTTATGGGGGGCTAGGATGAAAAATTGTGTCCTGCCTTTTTTTAAAATTTGTAATCTCTGTCCTGCCTTTTTATTTTTCAGTCTATTCGGTCCTGTCTTTTTTTTCTTAGCTTATCCTGACTTTTTTACAACAATTGTCATCCTGACTTTTTTTTTTGTCAAGTTACTCATCCTGCCTTTTTTTTTTACTCAAAATCCTGTCCTGCCTTTTTTTTCAAATTTCATCCTAGCCCCCCCTAAAAATCAAATGGTAGCTCCCTTAGCGACCATATAGGTCACACGCGGTCTGCAACAATAAGCACTACCCATAACGCGAAGCTGTAACTATAAAAGGACCCAAAATGACAATGTGTATAACAATTTAAGCAAACTTTAAGCAATATTTCAATTTGAAAATAAAATAAAATTCATAATAGGCTAAGCATTTTGTAGCCCCCTTTTATCTGGATTGGTTACAAATTCTCGATGTCGGCTCTTGTCGAACGAATTGAAAGATACATATGGAATAATTGAAAATAAAAATGTTTTAGAAAGACCATCAGTAGGATTGCAACACACCGACAAAACACTCAGTAATAAACTAAAGTTTGAGGAAACCCCTAAAAAGTGCTCCACCCGAATAGCATGAAATCCTTTGGTTTGACATAGGTTCTGATGATTTAGGTGTTTATTTTTCAGTCTTCAATCATATCATTCCAAACATTAATGAACTTTACAGATTTTGGATAATTTTGGATAAAAATAAGGCAATGCGGCATGACTGCAAAAGAGACAACTATATTTGTTAGAGTTCACATGACGTGGATGGAAGCTCATATAATTCAACACACATCCGTCAACAATGAGCAAAATCAAAACAGTAAAGTCAGCATATTACTAGAGATGTATATCCTAAACATAATTCGTTTTTTTTTTATATATCAGAATATAAATCCTTAACATGAATTGGGATTTGTTTTACAAGAATAAAATTATCAAAGAATGGTTTAAAAGTATGTATTTGAAAACAATTTTCATTTGTTTAAAAACAAAAATGTACGGACCCTTTATCAATAATTTAGGAAACATTGACCCCATTCCCACCCTCAATATAAAAACCCGACCATTTGTGATTTGAAATCTTATAACACAGTATAAAAAGTTAAATAATGAAAAAAAAATGTTTATGAGAAGACAAACTGTACGCTTCTCTCGTCTTTTGTTTTTTAATATATTGAATTGTGCAAGAAACAATCTTTTTGATGCGAATATACATCATGTTACCAAGTACCACCGATTTTAAGATATTTTGGCATTAAGGCTTAATATTATCTAACCCTTCTTTGTCCATATGGAATTCAATAGGCATTTATCTATATGAATTTTTTACCACTAAATATTTCGAACCAACCAAAAGCAAACTTTTGTTTTATTTTGTTTAATTGTTGCTTACGCAAATACTTAGGATGTTTTGAATATTGGCACTTTTGCCAGCCAGACGTTACATGTGGAAACACTTGCAAAAACCTTCTATGTAGGCGGGATATTTTTTTATGTGCAGAGGTCCAATAGAGGCTGCAAATTTGTAAAAAATCAATAAATCAACCCAAGTAATGTGGCACCACAAAGAATTCAGAATACAGTAACCATGATCAGTCATATTTACAAACAGATTATTCTTGATGGTCTTAATGGGGGTCTTTCTTTTCTTTATTCTTAATATGTTTGGCCTATTTTTTTGTATACTTCACATTTTTTTACTTTTTCCCCCCTGTTCTTAATAGTTTAGCACCCCATTATTCCTTTTTTTAATTTTGTTTCTCTATTTCTATTTCTATTTCTCTTTATTTTATTTTTTTTGCCATTCTTTCTATATAGTTTGCCCTTTATATATTCTCTGTTTTGTAAACCCCATCCTCACCCTCTTACATTACTAAATGAACTTACATCAGACAATCATTCAGAGGAACTGTATCTTGTAAATATTTGTTTAAAATTTTACTACTCAACTTGTTAACCAATGAAATCGTCGGAATTTGAATATTGATACAGCAGTGACTGATAGCGATGCACGCTCTGCACGTGCAAATTCGCCCACTTCCGACAAGGCATCATCATTTGTCAGAAAAAAAACTTCGTGCATTTGAATAAATCCTAGTAATTTACAAGCTATCAACCACTTTTAAGAACATTCTTAAATAGTTGTTCGATTATCTTTAAATCTTTAACGAGTTTATGAATAGAGGTTAATTTGTGTTACTTATTAATTAGCGTGTTTAAGAGATAAAGACGATTTTTGACATAAAGAAACGGGTATCTTCCATCTTAATCGCTGTCTGATTAAAGGGGCGTAATTCTTTATCTGTAGTTTGAAACCTAATTAAATAATAACCAGAGAGCAAACAGTGAAATTTCATTGAAAAATCCTAGTTGAACTTTAACTTTTAAATGAAAGAAAAGTAATACGGGATCAGAAAGCCTAATCAAGCATGTAACGCGAAAAGTCGAAATCAAGTATATCAGTTTTCTTATGGCCTATCTTGTATTTCTTTTCCCGCGACTAAATAGAGATGTTCCGAAAGATACAGCTGGAAGTCTTTTGTTTTTAAATTTTGTTGTCCTGTTGAAATAAGGTTAGGTGTAGTAAATTATAATTGAGAGATAAATCCTTACCTTGTGTGGAAGTAATATATATATATTCCTTTTGTTCCTTCTTTTTAAATTGTCAGATATCCACTGTTTTCCGTCCCTTTGATATGGTTTGTGGTGAATTTTTAAACACTTCATTCATAATTTCACAAAACAAAATCCTTCTCTTATTCATTTTGACTGAACCAGCTTTTGGATATTTGTATGTTGTATCCATTTATGATTAAAGAATCAACGAATTTCAAATCTAGCCTGGTACTATTTAATTAAGTTAAAATTCGGCATTATAACGTGAAATCTATAACGAAACAAGAGAACAGCGTCCGAAAATGAATATTAATAATTCAGTTTAAAATCAGCTTTATACTATTCACTAAAGTTAAAAATCGCCATTATAACTTTAAATTTGTAACGAAACAAGAGAAACAGCGTCCGAAAATGAAAATAATAATTCAGTTTGAAATACAGTTAAAAAGTTAAGTCAAATACAAAACAATGTTTTCGGTTAGAAGGATACAGTTGTTTCTGAATCAAATATACATAAAAAGTAATAGCAAAAGAAGAAATAAGCTGCTAAAAGGAACAGATATATATTTCGTATTCTAAATAGATATCTTAGTCCGTTTGAAGATGAGATAGGGTCAATATTGCCTTTGAAATATTTGCTACTATACGGTAATTTATTATAACATCAATAGAAGAAATTTCTTTATAGTTTGCGATGCAATTATCAGATCAAAGAAGAAAACCTGCTTTACAATACAAGATCATACAATATCAATCGTACTTGAAAAGGAGGCTTGTTTTTTAATGTTTCTTCTTGCGCGATTTGAACTGGTATTTTTTATATATTGATTCAAGTTGCACATCATAGCGTATATCAAGATGCTCCGGTTTTGTTTGATGTTTCAATAGTTAATATTTTTCTAAATAGTTGTAGCATACATAAAGCATTGAGCTTCAAAGTATTCATTTATTTAACGTTAATCTGTGAACATACACAAAGGGGTATAAATGGGTACGTTTATGATATAATCTAATTCTGACGTAAATTGATTTACACAAACAATCTAAACTTAGTTAAGAAACAGTTTTCTGGTCGAAAATTGTTTTAAAACATTCTACATTTTACTTACACTAAATGCCCTTGATAACATCAGTGGTTTTATTTTAGCTGCTTTCTAGATTATGTCTGTTAGTCCTGTTTGACGCCTCTGACTTTCAGTTCATTTGATACACGATGAAAGGTACAGCAACTCATTTACGGACCAGCATCTTGTTATTAACAGTGCCCATGCAAAACAAAAGTTGTAAATCTGATAATCATTTATGTCACTTGCCTTTGTTAGTCTGTATGTTTTATAATTTTAATTCATTTATATGTTTTGCAGTTTATCATTTTATTGTTCAAGCTGAAATTAAAGAACAAAAGTTAAAGAAGTTCTTAATTAAAGCAAGTGTAAATAAGATCGAGTAAAGACAATATCGACAATAGCTGTTAAATCATGTAAATGAAAACAAACTATCTTCCACAGTGTTATTTGTGCAGGTCAATTTTGCAGTGTAGTGAAAACATTTTAGTAACCTTGTTTTGATGATCAGCAAATCATAATTATTCAACCCGAGAAACATTTAAAAAATAATATACAATCATAATAAACTCATTTATGGTAAAAAATCACTTTGCTTTTACGTCCTATGGGCAAACAGGCACCTAAAAATAAGTCAATCATGAACAAATTATCTTAATTTCATCGTCTATTTCAATTGTACAACATTAAAAATATATGAGAAATGATATCAAATTTAATTTATTTTAACATATCGTAATATATCATTTACAAATATACTTATAAATATGAAAATACCACACATAAATGTAAGCTTGTAAAACCAATTAAGTTTTGCTTTAAATCTGATAAAAATGACGTGCGATGTTAATATCATATACTTGTTTATCTAGATATATACTACTATATATGATTGATTGATTGTTGGTTTCTTCACGTCCATTAGCAAATATTTCATGTACGTTCAAGACGATACTTAAGTGAATATTTTATCAGAAGATAAATTTCAACAAGAATGGTTCTTAGACAAATCATATATGGTTCTGTTTCCTGCCTACCCACTAACCCTAAATGTTTATTGATATAAGAAGTATGGTATGAGTGCCAATGAGACAACTCTCCATCTAAGTCACAGCTTATAAAATTAAACCATGATAGGTCAAAGTACGGTCTTCAACATGGAGCATTGGCTCACACCGCACGGCAAGCTATAAAGGGCCCCCAAAAAATGACTGCTGTAAAAACCTTCAAACGGTAAAACCATCGGTCTAATCTATATAAAGAACGAGAAAGGAAAAACAAGTATGAACTACATCAACAAAGTTAACGACAAATACTGAACATCAGATTCCTGACATGTTTGTACATCTTTGGTAAGGCTATTAATGTCCAGACATTTTTGGCTAAGCACTATTAAATTTTAGAACTTATCCCATTTAGTGTATGTAAAATATATAACTGTTTTTTTCATCTACCTATACTTACCTGTTTTCTGCTAGCAGAAAACCAGTATATATATTACAAATTCATCGTAAATTCATTTGACAGTAAACGATGAAGAATAATTCTAGAGAAAAAGAATGTTTATAAAAACTTATTGAACCTCGTAAAAATCAAATCAATAAACCAATAAACATTACAATTACGGTAATTGGCGATAACAATACACAGATGGTTAAATCCAATTATAATTGTTATTCTATTACACTTTAACAGGCGTAGTAATTTCGAACACGTGATATTGCCTGCTGATGGCTTTGATATAAGGGTTTGTCCATCAGACTCATCTTTGTTGAAGAAAATGCGACAAGTTCTGTTTTAAAACTTCTTTTATTGTATACATTTATACAATACACGACGTTTAACGACCTTGCTCATCCTGTTTTCATGAGCGGCAGCTTTTTTAAACAACAGCTGTGATTACCGTAGCTAGCTTCATGTAAAATAGTGTGCTCATTTGGATTCCTCTATCCAAATTATGTGCCATTTCTTTCTTTCTTAAAGTTACTGTTATATTGAGTATTCAACTTTGACTAAATTTTGTCCTGAAACATAATGGGGAGATATGTGCATACATAAAACTTGTGTAGGCCCGCCACATTGTGTACATGTACAAGGTTTATATATAGGCTATCGGGAATATGTGTTGAGTGTTGTTTTCCTTCTATGTATGTGTACTTTTTGGAGGAGACGAGCGTGGACTGTTTTACTGTTGCAAACTCCGAAACAGTGTGAAAGTTATGCAAAGCTATATACGTCATTGTTTGTTTCGGAGATTAATACTGTGTAGTAGTTTCTATAAATCCTGTACACTTTTCATATAACATTATAAAAATAAGGAAATGTGTACGTATGATTGTCAATGTGACACCTTCCACCAAAGTTCAAATGAAGTGAAGCGTATGAAACGTTTTTTTCCTTAATATAAGATATGAACGCTGATAGCAGACGTGTCAATTTCAATTAAAAGAACATGATCTACGTCATTGATCGAACAAATATGTGATAGCTCACAGACAAATATACCTTGATATTATCTGATCTACACTGTATATTAGTATCTTCATTTAGTGGTTTCGCCTGTGTCCTGACACAATAGCCTGTCATCGAAGTTGTTATCTTAAATCAAAAATTGTCCCTGAAATTGATTTATTAAATAAATGATAAACATAAATGAAGATTGGTAAAAACAAATATCTACAAAATTAAAGAATAATAACTGTAATATCTAAAGTGAACGTCATACAAAAAAAACCCAGCTTGGTATCAACAACAACAGCCAAGTGTTTATATAAAAGCTCTTAGTAACCCTAGTTCAGAAAAGTTTTGAATAAATTCAACCTAGACTTTCAGAGTTCTATATGTGCATGTCCAAACAAGAAACCCTACAATTCAGTGCATGTCGTTGTTGCTTTGGTGGAATCGTAGTATTTGGCATGTCTGAGCCTTTTACAGATGACTGTATGATGCGAGTTTTGTCGGAGAATTTAAAATGTATTGTTGCTTACATCTACAGCATCTTGATTCTTGTGGATAGATGTTTCATTGGTTATCATACCTCTATTCCGTATCTTTTAGTTCACTGATGGAAATATCCATTGGATTATCAGTCCATTGTCATAGTTGTGGCAAATAAATTGAATGTTGAATACCCTTCTCATTTCACGTTAGAGTAGTCCCGAATCCAAGTGTTGCATTGCAGCTGGGGTTATAGGCAGAATTTCGAAAAAGGCAGATGTTTTAATTCAACTTTTGTTTAGAGTGACAACAAATTATCAAATCAAACATGATGATATTTTTAATTAAATAATCATAAAATTTATTCGTTTTAGAATTTTACAAATAAATAAAAAAGGTAGTGTTTAAATTTTGACAAGGAAATGGACAAGCTTGTACATATTGTCGTTTTAAAGTCTAGAACACTTAAGAAATTAACAAGCCAACGGCGATACATTTGAACTAAATACAAATCTGACCAAAGAACTGACAATCTCGGATTCAGAAATTTGAATATAAAAAAATCCGGGTGATATTCAAACTACGGTTGAATAACCAAATTGAAACCAAGTAAAATAGAAACATTTTTATATTTTAATCCAACCTTTATAATCATGAAGGTAAAATGACAAAAGTTTTTTTTATTGTCTTATTGACAGATGGTCGACGAAATTTTCCACAGCATCTTAGTACCCCATGGTTTTTTGGTGGGGTTTGGGTTGCTTAATCTGTATATATTTGTGTCCATTCGTCGCTTTTCTTCTAGGCCATGGTGTTCTTTGTTCTTAGTGAACTGGTGGTTTTTGAATTCACCCCTGATATCTTTAACTTCTTTATATCAAATAATTTACAGATACAGATAATAGATTTTAAAAAGTAAAATCACAAAAATACTGAACATCGAGGAAAATTTTAAACATAAAGTCCCTACGCAAATGGCAAAATCAAAAGCTCGAAGACATCAAACGAATGAAATCAAACTGCCATATTCCTGACTTGGTACAGGCATTTTCTGATGTAGAAATGGTGGATTAAATCTGGTTTCATAGCTAGCTAAAACTCTCACCTGTTTGACAGTCGTATACAGTTCCGTTAAAGTGTATGCTGGTGGGAAATGGCACCCCCCCCCCAAAAAAAAAAAAAAAAAAAACTAACAAAAAAAAAAACTAACTGCATTTCACTGATATTCAATTGACCAGATTTTGTACCAATGATTCATGAATACTGACCACACAGTAAAACATTTGTACGTCTATTTGACCTCAAAGATATGTAGAGATAGTACTATCACTAAGTAGTGACCAGTGACACTTTCAATGCTTTCGGCGAAAAAATCATCAACTTGTTCAAGAAGATTAACGAGCATTACTACTATATTATCATTTTACTTTTTAATATTTGTTGTTGAAAGACAAAGAAAAAATGGAAAATGATGAATTTGATGCTTAAATAATGCTTTCTTGATTAAACATATCAAAATAGTTTTAGTTTTAAACAGAAGTATGTGAGAAAAAAATGAAGAAAGTAAATAACTTAAATTCCCTAAATCGTATATAATTTCATAAACTTTAAACCAATATTATTAAGTACAGTCATACATATAATTATTTTCCTTTATTTAATTAAGCTTGAAGCTGCATTTTATTCAAAAGACTGGTGCAACTTAGGAAAATATATATTTAGAGCACTGAAACTTAGAAATGAATGTGTTTTCAGTAAGATCATTTGTAATTCATTTGTTACAAATATTTGCTATTTGGAATTATATTTATATGTATTTATTTTTTGTGTATTTAATACTTTTGTCTGTTTTGTCATGATCGTATATTTTTGTAATCTATATTTCGTATATATTGATTATACATGTACCTATATGTTGTAAAACATTTGGTTAATGTAGAATTGAACTGAAATGAAACAAACTACATGTATACAAAAAACAATGTCTGCAAGTTAACTTCAATCACCTGCTTTTTGCACATGTGCTTTTATTCTGTCCCCAATAACAACATTCAGTACCATACCAATTGAATAAAGACTTTCGTCTTTGGACAGGTCAATTGCAAACATATTTCTTCTTTTTACAGGTCACTTGCAAACATTGGCCAACCATCGAACGATTTGCATTCAAACACTCAACTTTACAACAGCCCTAGTCTTCTACCTCTGACTAAACGACAGAGGCGACTTGTGTCAAAAAACCCAGGAACTATATTGGCGCTAATGAGTGGCGCCCGGATGGCCATTGAAGAATGTAAATATCAATTCCGGAACCGTCGCTGGAACTGTCCGACCCACGATGATAGCCACGGTGGACCTATCTTTGGGAAGATTTTGCAGAAAGGTAAGAGCATATTAAGTGTATTGCAAAAATCATGATTAACATTTGAGAATTGAGTGATGCTTCTTTTTTATTATCTTATTGGGGTATAAAAGCGTTGAGCAAAGCACATGTTGTATGAGGCGCGGAAAACATGTGCGTGCGATCAACGATTTTGCAACCCAATGTAATCAATCTATTCTTAAACCACATTTTTATATTACAATACATATAGGAAGATGTCGTATGAGTGGCAATGAGACAACTCTCCATCCAAATAACAATTTATAAAAGTAAACCATAATAGGTCAAGGTACGGCCTTCAACACGGAGCCTTTGCTCACACCGAACAGCAAGCTATATAGGGTCCCAAAAATTACTAACGTAAAACCATTTAAACGGGAAAACAAACGGTCTAATTTATATAAATAGGAGAAACGAGAAACACGTATGAACTACATAAACAGACGACAACTACTGTACATCAGATTTGCAGACACAATTTGTCATAAAGTTTAACCATACAACTATGGATGCAATTTTGAGTTATGCCAATCATATGCCAAGCATATTGTTTGTTTATTTTTGCATTGTAGACAGCTATAGCTATTGCATTTTGTATTTCATACGGAAATAAAGTTTTATGTTGGAGCCCCTCAAATTTACAGACTCTAATGAAAGAAACATGTAATGTAATTATTTAAATACATGTTTTTAATTTGAACTTATCAGAACTCATGATGGAACCTCTATCAAACCATTATTTCGTTTCGAAGGTTATATAAGTCATAATCCATTACACTTTCCAAGTACAGTTATGTCACATGGACAAGAGCAAAGGTGTTAAACTTTCTTTTCAGTAAAAGAGACGTTCTAGAAGATTGCCAGACACAATTTGTCATAAAGTTTAAATGATAATAAATAACATTCAGTTGTTAAATAAGATTTAATCACTTATTTATTGTGAAGACTGCTATAATATTAATACACTATCACCCTGAGCTGTTTAAACTGTTGTCACTTTGGAATGTATATTGCTTCGAATATTGTAATACCTCTCGGGCGAAATTGATCACAATCAATTTGTTATCGCGGACCTCGTTGAAAACATCGTAAATGAAATTCAAATCACCTATGGCAATTTTTTCTTATTTTAGTGTTTTATTTGTTGAATACACCGTTAAAATGTCGTAAAAAGTTCAAGACTTTACACTCTTGTTTAACTTTTTAAGGATAAGTAGATTTAGATTTTTAAATGAGAAAAAGCTTTTTATATTTATTTAAAGTTTTTAAAATATGTTAAAAGTTTTTGAAATAAAACACCCCACGTGAAGAAACATTGCTGAGTTAATTAAATAACATTTTAACGTCTACATGCTTAAAACTGTAGATATTTGCAATTAAAATTGTAAAATAAGTGTAATCAGTACTTAATCTTAAAGCAACGATATAGTGTTTGTAAAACCATTTGAGATCTTGCACCGATTTAAAAAAATTATAGCATTTAAGCAACACAAAGTGAATAAGTATCGTAAAAGATAACAAGATAATTCCGGATGGCGTTGCCAGACATTGCCGTCAAATTTAAAAATTATATATATATTTTTTTTTATCGAATTTCATGTTTATATTTTTAAAATTTGATAAACACATTAATAAACTGATGAAAACACCAAACAACCTTAGTACACTCACACGAGGATTATGTTCTTATTCCAAATGATTTTGACTGTTGCTTAGATGGAGAGTTGTCTCATTGTCACTCATACCACATCTTCTTATATCTATTTAATATACATATAAAAACAAATACAGAAGATTTTAAGAAAATATGTCAACTTTGCAATATTTTAACACAATTGCATTCAACAACAATGTTGTAGTTTTACAAAAAAACACTCATACCACATCTTCTTATATCTATTGAGTATTCATCTACAAACAAATAGACTTTGAGAAAACATGTAAACTTTGCAATATTTTAACACAATTGCATTCAACGACAACGAATATTGTTAAAATTGTTGAACTGTTATACACCCGAATCAGTAATTAGTTTAATCACACACACCGTAATGACAAAATACTGCAAGATAAATCTATTTCTTGCATTTAAACTTACAATATCTTAAATCAAAATATGTAATGGTATCATTCAATTGTTTTATCGCGCAGTTATCAGTATTTTGTTATTATTGTCACATTGACGCTCTTTTATCATGGAGGTATATCTACTATCATTGTCACATTGGCACGTATGGATGTCGCTCACGACCTTTTTAATTTAATTACTAATTAATTAGGCTAATTGATAAGAATCAGGTTAAAAGAATGTGACATTAAGAATTCATCATGTCAATTATGATAAAAACACCATGTACACTGCAGAAAATTGAAATACACACGCACACCCAAAGATACAAAGTTGCGTAATAGGAACGAAACATATATCACAGTTCCCTTGTCAATATACTTTTTTGGTACACCCAACTTTTCATTTCATCATGGAAAAAAATGGATATGGGGTATTTATTCTCAATGCAAAAACCCTGCACAAATTAGACCTATTTTTTTCTTTACAAGTTAATACATATATAATTAGACATACATAGATATTATCGAAATATCTCAATGTCGTATTGTACAGTTCTTTTCATGTGCTTTCTTTTTCGTACTGAACCATTTTGATATATTCTCAAAGTAGTTTTCTAACTATTTTTTTCTTAAATATACCATAGAACGTTCAGGTATGCTTGTATCAATTTATTAAGTACTCAAGTAGAACGCGGTGATTTTAAAAGTTTTAATAGTTATCAAATTTAGGAAAGAAAATTGAAATGTCTCTTCATGTAGAAAAACTCATGATCTGACAACAATAAAATATACAATCTACTGTTCAAGGTATGTAAAAATCATGTTAATTTCTAATTTGCACCTCGTTTCCATTATGTCGAAAGTTGAACCGGGAGACGAGTAGACCCATTTACGGCAAATATGAATGAAGTTAATTTCTTTTTCATAGCCGTATTTACGGATATTTTCGGATTGATTGAAATTTGATGACCCGGGTGTAAATAAGTATTAGGTGTTTCTAGCTCAATTTTAAAATTTTGATCTCATTACTTAGAATGATTTTCCATATTTTATACGTTTCATATTCCAAATATAAATGAATTAATCACAACTGTATAGAAATATAATTTGACTACTCTCAACATGGACATTTTTCACGCATCCCATGGATACTAGAATATCAATATGCCGTTTAATTAAGTTATATACCACCTTCAACGAGGAATGTTATTGTTTACAAAATGCGACGGACAGTTAATAGCGTGAATTAAATATTCTGTTTCCACGCCCATTTACAAAATAAAGGCTTCATATGTCTGTCATATAATTCCAAAATTTCATGATATGAGGAGACTATTCTATTATATATGTTTTGAGTGGCATTTATATTTACAAATAATATAGTCTTTAACAGTAGAAAAAAATATGAATTTGATATCAACGAAAACAGTCTTGAAAATTCATAAATATTTATTGATATTTATTCATCTTGATTATCTTTCGCATTTTAATAAGACCTTAACGAAAAAAATGGATTTTGCATACAAAAATTCCCCCTTAAAAGTAAAGAACAGGTTCTGATAATATAAAAAATGCAAGTATAAAAACAATTCTAAAATCTTGTCGAGATCAAAGCATAATCAGCTTTGTATTCAATAAATGAGAGTAATTATATTTTGAAAGAAACGTAATCAAGGAATGTCAATTTCAACGTTTGTTCGGGTTAATGTTCATTTGTTAGGAATAATCATAATGAGACAGAGATACCCATCGCCCCACCCAGGGTATAACATCATTCTAATCGGATAAGTCTTCGATTAAGTGATAATTACAAGCCCATTAATCATAGTCTTCAATGACTTCTAAAAGTTGTCCGGTGCTTGATGACGGTATGGTTGGTATTTGGATGCATTGTTAATTTGCGTGTGGTCTTTAGTGGGTTTTGTTCAATTTCTTGTGAAGATTTGGACCTTATGAGATTGTAAATGGTGTTAACATTAGGCTGGTGGATCAGTTGTTTTTGAAATTCCTTTTGTTTGTTTAGAGCCAGTTGGTGTTAAATTGAAATATTTACGTATTAGTTTGAAAAAGGAATACACATACATAGACACTGTAAAATGACTGGCACAACCCTAAACTGAACGGAAATATACAAAACTTATAGTAAGATAGCACTATTTTCCTCTTATAGTTGATGTGTTTCGGTCTGAGTTTCTAACCTGGATTTGTTTTCTCCCATTCGATTTATGACTTTCGAACAGTGATATACTACTGTTGCCTTTAATTATCTCTCCTCTTTTGTGACCGAAGAATCCTGTAATTCTGAAAAACCATCAGTATTTTCGTGTCATTACAATAATTAATGTCATTATCATATATGCTTTCTTATTTATTCAAAAAGTAAAATCACAAAAATACTGAACTCCTCGGAAAATTCAAAATGGGAAGTCCCTAATCAAATAGCAAAATCAAAAGCTAAAACACACCAAACGAATATATAACAACTGTCATATTCCTAACTTGGTACAGATATTTTCTATGTAGAAAATGGTTGAAGTTTTACCAGGATATTTTAAGTGCTGAAGTTGTCTCCCTTTCACTCGTTCTTTTGAATGAAACTAAACACTGAATGAGAAAAACTGTCAGATATTGATGTTTCAATAAAATAGGACAGTCCCAAATCATTTATCTGATAAAGAGAGAACAAACAGTTTAAAATCTAACTAGAAGAAAAGTGTCAACGAATAGTGTTAAAGGCGATTATTCAGGCGTGAGTAATTTGTGTCCAACTTAGGAACAGGGGTGGCCCAACAAAGTGGTATTAAAAGTCCAATCTTGATCTTTATTGTCATAATAAAAGGTTCCTCCTTCTAATTATCGTAGTATTTAGACTATAATTAAGATAAGTTGACTTTAAGATATGTTGATTTTAATCTTATTAACACCTCTCCGAGGTTTGTACCGATTTGAACATCATCTTAACTGCCGATTTTTATCATTAAATGACCTCAAAGGACTGATTTATATGTTTTGATTTTGGATTAATGTTTTTATTCCACTTTTTTGGCCTAAATTTGTGATATAAAATCTTTTACACATTCAGTTTAAGGAATTGGTAATTATAATGAAACACTTACACATACAGTTTATTTCATATAATTAAAACAAAGGGTGCGTTTCCTTGAATCAAAACTGACATTTGACGATAAAGATTGTAATGGCCAACGTAGATACAAGTATCTTGTCTTAGGGAGGGATAAATCCTACTTTGTAAAGAATCACTCTGATTCAAACAAAAAATTCTCTGAAACTGATATTATCAAGATGCTTGATTTCTTGATTGACAACATATTTGTTACGTTCGGAGGACGTGTTTTTCAACAGACTGTCGGCATTCCAATGGGAACAAACTGTGCCCCTCTACTCGCCGACTTGTTTCTTTATTATTATGAGGCTGACTTCATGCAGGAACTTCTTAGGAAGAAAGATAAGAAGTTAGCAATATCCTTTAACTCTACTTTCCGCTATATAGATGATGTTCTTTCACTAAACAATTCAAAATTTGGTGACTATGTGGAACGCATCTATCCAATCGAACTAGAGATAAAGGATACTACAGATACAGTTAAGTCGGCTTCATATCTTGACTTACATCTAGAAATTGACAATGAGGGTCGGTTGAAAACAAAACTTTACGACAAAAGAGATGATTTCAGCTTTCCAATTGTGAACTTTCCATTTCTAAGTAGCAACATTCCAGCAGCACCTGCATACGGGGTATATATCTCCCAATTGATACGATATTCCCGTGCTTGCATTTCCTATCATGATTTTCTTGATAGAGGTTTGCTGCTCACAAGGAAGCTATTAAACCAAGAGTTCCAAATGGTGAAGTTGAAATCATCCCTTCGTAAATTTTACGGACGCCATCACGAGTTGGTTGACCGTTATGGAATAACCGTTTCACAAATGATATCGGATATGTTCCTTACGTCGTAACTATAATCCCCTTCCCTTTCATGAATATGACCTACCGAATTAGACTATTTACCGGATTTGTAATCACTTAAGCAACACGACGGGTGCCACATGTGGAGCAGGATCTGCTTACCCTTCCGGAGCACCTGAGATCACCCCTAGTTTTTGGTGGGGTTCGTGTTGTTTATTCTTTAGTTTTCTATGTTGTGTCGTGTGTACGTGTGTACTATTGTTTTTCTGTTTGTCTTTTTTATTTTTAGCCATGGCGTTGTCAGTTTGTTTTAGATTTATGAGTTTGACTGTCCCTTTGGTATCTTTCGTCCCTCTTTTACATTGTTCTGATTAAAATGATTAAGATCATAACACAACGTTGACTGCTGTACCCCTATTTTGACATTTTTACCTGTCATGTCTGTTTGTTTTGTTCACATATCGTTGTCAATATAAGATAATTTTATGCGACTTTTGTACAAGTGAAAGGTTTGGCTAGCTATAAAACTAGGTTTATTCCACTATTTTTACATAAAAAATGCATGAACTATGTCAGGAATATGACAGTTGTTTTCCATTCGTTTGATATGTTTAGGCTTTTTATTTTGCAATTTGATTATCGACTCTCGTTTTGAATTTACCTCGAAGTTCAGTATTTTTGTGATTTTAATTTTTTCTGTTTACATTCTGGTTTGTTGATGCTCTGCAATGGTTTATGTATTGGGCTTCAATAAATACGTGACATATGCATATTTTTATACGTGTGCATGTAAAACAAATTTCGTTGTAGAAGGGTCTAAATACAGCACAAACAACATTTTCCAAAAGACCCAAAAAGTGAAAAAAAAAAAATATATATATATAACTATTGAATTTATCAATTTTCTTGGATATATATCGTGTTTTGATTAGAAAATTACTGAAAAGTTTATGACATTTCCTTGAAATATCATTAGTACAGTTATTGTTGTACATGCACTGGTCATTGAATGGTCAAATACGCCGAAACACTCAGAATGTTTAACTTCTAGGAAAAGGTAGATTTGGACATATCTTTTGCGCATCGTTGCATGTGTGTTTTAGACTTCTTAATTGAATCGACTTTGAAACAGTTTTGACTAGAGCAACACAGATAAAACTTATTTAGACGAAACGTGTGCCTACAGTCATAAATCATACTCCTCGTATCTTTGCAAAAAGAGTAAACATTCTTTTGTTCTGAAAACAATACATCGAATACATTTGTATTGGTATAAAATAAAACCAAATAAAAGTAAGCTTTTTTTAGGGGTTTCGTTTCTCTAGCAGAACAGCCGTATATAGCAATTTTAAGATGTTTTCTAAGAGAATCAAATATACATATTTCCCTACATGTAATTTTTTCAAGAAGATATGATGTAAAAGGTAAAATAACAAAAATACCGAACTCCAAGGAAAATATCAAATGGCAATTGATTGAAATAAAGGACAGATACAAATGGGTCTATGTTCTTATTTTAACGAAAAAAACCCTTAAAATGTGGAAATTGTATTTTACTTATGTTTACAACTGTTTAATCAATTTTGGCTATATCCAATGAGGTAACACAACTGAGATAACCACGGGCAACTCAAAAACGATATGAGACTGGGTGAGTCGAAAATATAGACGTCTCCTCCTTTGTATGCATCACCCGCTGTGAGAATCAAGACTCTGTCCACTTATAACGAAAAGACTGGAGTGTTTTTGAGGGAGATGCTAGGTCCGAATATTTCAAATGAAAAAAAAAGAATGATAAGAAAATATAAAACCGTCCGAATTATTATTGAAAAGAAACCCAAATACTTAAATTTCAGAAGGTTGTTTTAGACGTATGAAACACCAAAAAATGTTAGTGAAACTAGGCCAAAAACATTTAATGCATTAATCAAGGAAAAACACAGGACTACACAATATTTTAAATGTGAATATCGGTTTGCTCCTGATATCGATTGTTGTTCATCCTTTTACAATGGATATTAGGAAATTCGCGAAAGATAGTGGTGATCCTTTTATGATTTTATAACAGTTAGAAAAATATTGTACAAAATAATGTAGCAAATTTTACCATTTTGATAAAAAAGACTTTTTTGTACAGAAAAAAAATTATTAATAAAAAAAACTTTTTTCATGAAAACATGCAAAAACATGATACCATATCGGTCACAAATAAGGAAATATTGACCCTTTAGATTGATAAAAATAGAAAAAAAGCCAGCATATACAAGGATACAATAAAAAAAAAAACGTAAGTCGAAGAAAAAGACAAAACCATCATGTAAACAACCCGAGTCTACAGAACAAGTAAAGACTGAGTAAAAAGAACCGACATTATAACAAGAGCGATTGTAGGTGCCTTAAAAATCGTAAATTCCCTAATCAAATGTCAAATTTAAAAGCTCAAATTCCTCAAACGAATACAAAAAACAACTGTCATATTCCTGACTTGGTATAGGAATTTTCTTATGTAGAAAATCGTGTATTAAACCTGGTTTTATTGCTAGCTTAACCTCTCACTTGTATAACAGCATTTACCTTGTATCTAGATCATGAATCAGTCGATTACCAGTTATTTAGTATTAGGTGCGATAAATCGAGTTATAAATATGCTTTCATGTGGTTAGTGCAATCAAAATAAGTTTGTAAATATTTCAATTTCACTCTTTAATTGAAATTCATATTTATTTTATAAGATTTAAATGGAAAATGTAAATAAAATCTTCTAGATTTAGTCATATAGGAACTTTAATGTTATAGACAGATATTATCATGTGTGATACCATAAAATGTCATTAAATATTACGTTACACTTAAAAATATCAACATAAAATATTTGTGGAAGAAAAAGACAACAAACTCACGAAATATTGAAATATTAAAAAAAATAAAATTTGATTTTAACATTCTTCCTGGCAGTTTTCATTCAATTTATATATCTTGTGTTCTTTCAAGAAATCTATTTCTTAAAATCATATCCAAGAAAATCTACATTGACCATTTGAAGTTTCATAGAGTTATAATGAATGTTCTACGGTCTGTAAAAATCAGGAATTAATGAAATTAATGAAACTATGTGTTTTGCTATGTAGCTGTTGATTGTTTTACAGAATTGTCAAAGAGGTACATTACAGCCTTCCTTCGCTTAAATTTTAGAAAAGGCAGGAAAAAACCACCTAGAAGTATCTCAAACTGTTCCCTGACTATACGTTAGCACTTCGGTACTGGCATGAAAATACGGATTTTATTTTGTTATTAAATTTGCTGTTACAAAATGTTAGAAATTATTATAAATTAAGGAATGTATCTCCCTCATGCAAAGCTCTAATTCCTATCACGGACTTGGCTATACTTTTTGGACCGTTTCGATTATAGCTCTTCATCTTTTATATAAGTTTTTTGTTGGCCACTAGCATCACTGAAGAGACATGTATTGTCGAAATGCGCATCTGGTGCAGGACAATTGGTACCGTTAATGTTATTAGCACATATCGTCCTTTCGTTATCGAATTGAATACCAGAAAAACAACATTTTGCAACATCGATTGCGATGCTTACAACTATAATTAGGCTAACTTTTCAAATCTACTGAATCGGATGCGATATGAAAAAAGAAGTTATCTATTGAAGTTATTCATCGTGTAGCATCAAACTCATTCCGAACAATACTAATTGGTGATGAATATTCATCTTTTAATATATAAAAGGAAACGAATTGTTATGTTAACCAACAAGTTGTCATGAATTTAAATCGTCGATAATGTGTTAAACTAGTGTCTTCAAGTACAACAGGAAAAATAGAAAACAATGCGAAAATTAATTGCAGTAAATTCGACCGAAAAGGGCTCATTGCGAAATTGGTTCTCAATGCTGTTAGACTTCATTTAGTCTTTTAGCTTCTTTGATTCGAGGGTCACCAATGAGGTGTTTTTTTTTGCAGATGAAACCCTCGCCTTGCGTACAAAATTTAAGCCTAGTATCTTTGATACTTTTTTTTTATTACAGTAAATATTGTTCGATTCAAGACTTTTCAAATAGTTAAGTGAGTGTTGCATATTGAAATAGAGAAAAGAAATAGTTTATATATCATATTCTATTAAGTATTCGTCATATACCATGACAAATATATACATTTGTAGTACAAAAACTACAAATTATACAAAAGAAAATCAAGAGTATAGCTATTATGTATAAACTATATCAATAGAAGCGTATAATGTATTATAATCACATACTTCACTTTAAAAGAAGAACATATTTAACAAATATTAGTCATTCTTCTATTGATGTTGACTTTTTGCTGGGGTCATCATATGTCACATGATAAAGAACTTATGTCTACAGTTATGCAAAAGTTTTGACAGGGGGTCACTGTCGGCGGTCTTTCGGAACAAATAAACAATGATGATGTGAGCCTTGATGCTCAAGATAAGAAGAAATTTGCGGTGCTCGCGACACTGATACTTAAATTATGGGGTTTAACACCTGTGTAAAAGTAGTGTTTTATATTGAATTCATGTAAAATTAATGTTTACAAGTATTTTAAAAGATAGTATTTTTCACAATTAGAATCTAATACCTTCAAAGGGGTCAATTTGTAACAGTATTTAACGTCAAAAAATGTATTTTGACATTTAAATTATGTGTTGTACATCAGGTCGTTTAAAGCGGTTTATTCAATTCACAAACATCAGTATATACTATTTAAAACAATCTAAGGATATAAAAATATTTAAATACCCTTATCATGTAATTGATGAAATTCCTTGACAATGATACATGTTCTACGCAGGATACCCTGATTCATTTTATTGCATGTGCGTATTAACTGTTATTTTTATCCTATTAGGTGGCTTAGCGACTTTCTTGTAATGTATATAACATAGTTACTAATTTAATGACTGGTTTTGGGACACTTACCATCTTTTCAACACATTCTAAATTTGAAATAAATGACTAAATTTGAAAGGTGAATATTGTATTGGATAAACAAATTATGCAGGTGTCCTGGACGTTAATTGGCCGTTGATGACTTAATTAAAATTGTGGAAATGGTCCTTTAACTATGTAAGCAGGTGTCGTATATTTTAAATTACATATAAAATCACAGTAATATAATTTTATTGATTATTATTTTTTTCTACCTTGTGGCATTTTATTTCACTAAATAAAGATACTTTCTTTTCACATGCAGTCAGGGATTTTTTTATCAATAAAAAGTTATCAACATTCATTAATATAATTAAATATTTTGTTCATTATTTTTTCTCATATTATAATAAAATTTGTCATTAATATTAGTTCTTTGAACTACGATAATTCGACAAAACCCAAAATGCATGTGAACACAAAAGATCAAACGCCCGAACATTGAACGCATGGATACTTGTGGAGTTTTCCTCTCATGGGACGCAAGTCTTACAATTGCAATATGCATTTACAACAGACAATAATTGACTATATTGGATCCATTAATTTTAACGTAAAGAAACACATCAAAAGTAACATGTTTAAACACTGTTTGCGGAACGTTATGCAATTCCCATTTGGCATATTATGAGAATTATATTGTCTGGAAAACCGCACCAATTATTGCCAAGATATATACAACACACAAAATGCACAATGTTAATATTCAATAATGATGTTTACTAATAAGGCATTGTTTAAATATTTGTTTAAAAGCATTTTCTAACCATGTAAACATATGTCTGTGATTTCTTTAATTTAACGATGATTAAACAATTATTGATGAGGGTTTATCAAGAACAAAATAGGAAATCAAAGGAGACAATGAAAGTCACAAACCGAAGAAAAAAGTTAAATCACAAAAATACTGAACTCCGAGAAAATTTCAAAACGGAAAGTCCCTAATCAAATGGCAAAATCAAATGATAAAACACATCAAACGCATGGATAACAACTGTCATATTCCTGACTTAGTACAAAGACACTGAAAACATCATAGTCTGAAGAGAACAAAATGCAACTTAAACAAACAGGGTATAAACGTATACAGGGTTATTAAAAATATATAAAAACAAGAACAACCCTCAGACTCTGGTGATGGTGTAGATTGTTCAGCGGTTCGTGGATCGTAAATTAGCTGATTAATACGCATCAATTTGGCCACAGCCTCATATAAGTAAGTTCAAAGAAGACTTTCGCAGGTGAACTAGACGTTGACATGTTTCAGTCATTCAGGTATGATAAGTCATACTGCTTGATGCCTTCAATGTTTAGGGTCCTGTGGTATTCAACAATATGTCTCTCTCCTATAATAAACCATGGCAAATAGATTTGAACTAAGATGCATGTCTTGTTAAGCACTGATTTTGAAAGACTGGTCAAAAGATAGGTCAGTTTTATCAAGGCTTGTTGTAAATAGCCAGAAAATCTGAGGTCTAGTCAATTTACTTGTAGTCAATTAAGTTTTGTTCAACATTTCATGAGAGTTCGTAAAAGCTGTAAATTGAGTTTGCCAAATAAAAAACTGCGTGAAAAATCTTTTACATGATTTGAATAATGTTTTAAACAAAATTATAGCTGCACCATAAGAAAATATTTAAGTTAATTTCAATTTTTTGAAAAGACAAATCATTTTCTTGTTAAATCGTTTATGATCATGTTAAGTTCGAAATGACTGAAAACATATTTACTGGTAAATGAATGTTATACAAGTGAGAGGTTTAGCTAGCTATAAAACCAGGTTCAATCCACCATTTTCTACATTAGAAAATGCCTGTACCAAGTCAGGAATATGACAGTTGTTATCCATTCGTTTGATGTGTTTGGACTTTTGATTTTGCCTTTTGATTTTTGATTTTCCTTTTTGAATTTTCCTCGGAGTTCAGTATTTTTGTGTTTTTACTTTTTACTGTACTGAAAGTAGCAATGAAGACAAATGCATTCAGGAAAACTGCCAAAGAATGTATTAAATTATATATTTATGAACGTATTCAGACACCGTTAAAACCTTTTTTGAACATTGAAAACTGTCTTTTTCGTCCATTAGATATGGGTCGTTTATGATAACCTTTAAATGATATGTGGTTAAAAAGGTTACATTGTGGCGACTCATTCTAAAGTGATGTTTAAGAATTTAATGTGAGGTCTTCTTACAAATTATAGACAACGTAGAGTTTTACTAATATCAGAACGCATAAAGGGTACAATAAAAAGGTCACTAAGTTGGCGGTTTCCAAAATAAAATAGTAATATTAGTGCCAGTCTAAAATATTCAAAACATTGCCGTAAAAAAATCACCGACCTAACCATCCTGTTTTGAAGCTACTCTCATTCTGAGTTAGAAATGGTACATGTAGGTCTTATGAGGTTTGGGTGTTTCTGGTAATTGTAGAAATCTCAAAATAACTTTTTGTTAGAATCATGACAAATAACGGAGAAATATTCCCTTAGCTGTAGTTTCTGGTGCATTTTAACAAATTTACGTTTTAAATTACCAGAACCGGAAAAGGAAACGAATGTTATATTCGGGCACCATATACATTTTGAACATGAATTAAAGTTAACTTGAGTAGGTTTTTGTTTTTAACGTTTTCACCGCTGCCTGTTTCTTAGCCTGATTAGCAAATAATTAGATTTGATTTGATTGGTAAACAAAACTCACTTTGAAAGTTAACATGTAAACGATGATTCGGTTCTACATAAAATCATTTCATAAAAGTGATCATTTTATAAAAGTGATAATTTAATATATTTTTTCCAAAATCAAATTCATAATCATTCTTATTAAATATCAATACAAGGTTCTTTGAGGCGCATGCGTACAATGTAATCTATAAGTTGTTTTTGTGCACTTGTATATACCATTCCTTTTCGGTGGTTTTCAGCCGTTTATTAGCGTCTGCTAGTGGCTCAGTTTTAGTTGACTTTTAATTGTGTTTTGAATTTGTTAATTGGAATAGTTTCTATAATTTATTTCAAAATTATTGCTTTAATTTAATGTAATCAAAACTTTCACTTTTACACATTGTGAAAATTTTTTTTGTTTGTTTCTAGTTAAAAGGAAAGAAATACTATTGTTAGAACCTAAATGAATTTTTTTTTTAATCTAAACTCAATGGTGACATAATGATGAATTTCTCATCTTCCTCATAAAAGGACCTTTTTTTTTATCAAATGAGCAAGAGTTTCAATTCAGAAACATTGAACATTGATCCTCTTACATGGTAAGGCCTATAAAAAAATAAAATTTGCAAAAAGAGAATGAAAATGAATATTTTACATAGCAATTTTTATGTAAATTGTACAAAGCCGCTATCAGAAAAAAAAAATGTAATAACCAAGACTCGCAAAAGGTAAAAATATATATCTCCTAACAAAATAAAAACACACATTTTGCCGTGCACCTGGAGGAAATCATGTGGTCATTCCCTCCCGTCAAGTTAATATATAGAATAGCAAACACGTAATTCTGGAAAATACTCATTATGACTAATTAACATACATATTTCTAATACATTGATAACGGCTATTTATCAGGTAATAGGCAATTAATTCCATCATGTAAAATTAATATGAATTAATAGCCTTTTTTTAAACACATTTAAACACATTTATGAAATATATTTGTTGAAATGACGGTGGTCTTCAGTTTAGAACATCACTAAACTTTCATAATTTAATTTAGAAATATAGTTATTACTTTCAATAATTTTTGGACCATAGTTTGTTTCATAAATTGATATTTTTATGACTTTAGAATAGGTAATTAAAATAAACGAAAGTCACAAAACCCCGTTACATCGTCATTGGACAACAAACTAAGCATGCTTATTTGTTGACACTTAAACTTTTGACATAAGTTTTGATTGACAACTTTTTCATGAAATGAAGATGAAATAAAAAAAGGAGTCCATCAATCCAGACAAACAAACACTCGACTTTATCAAACAACGAATAGAAATCACCTGCCATATTACTGACTTGACGAACTAGTTGTTCTATTTTGAGTAAATATTTTGAGAGCTTGCTATTTAGATTCCACTATTTCATACCGTTACTTAAATTTGTGAACTCATTCAGGGGAAATTGAAAATATTGGCAGTACTTTTAGATCTTTTGGGTTTTGATGCTTAAGATTTAGTTTCAGTACCTGTTTAGTGTTATTCTAGAAATGTGACTTGTGTGCTCGAAATCAAGATAAGCCTACCCTTCAGAAACTCCTCAGATCAATATGCGGTTAACCTAGTGTTTGTTTTGCTCGGTCTTAGATTGGTAATTCGGTGATTACAGGGTGTTATTTGTCTATTCGCGGTTTATATTTTTTTTGTCACGTTTTGATTTTTTCCTAATTTTTAACCTCCTTTTTGTATACGTGTATAAATAAGCTGTATTTTGCAAAACATTAAGAAATATTTGGTCCTCAATGGTCTTTAATTTCGTACTTATGTTTGACATTTTGATTCGACTGTTACTGATGAGTCTTTTTTTATACGAAACGCGCGTCTAGCGTGCATAATTTTTATTTTATTATCGATTCTGAGTTTTTTAAGCATTTGTATGTAAATTTTTATCAACAGTGTAATAATAGCTTTGACATCCATGTCTTAAGTTTTTAGCTTTTTTCATCAGATTCGTAAATGTATATTAATAATAACTCTGATTAATTTTATACTTAATTATTGGAGAACATATAAGTATAATTTGGTACATCTCTTTGAATAGTAAAAATAAATGTACCAAACGCATTATTAATCAAGTTCAAAAGGAAAGTTCGAATAAAATGCTATGTATTTAAAACTGTTTCTCACAGTTTAGTTATTCAATCACATTATAAAAGTAGGAAGAAAAAAAATAATACTTTATAGAAAAATTAGAGGTTTACTTGTTGACATATACAAAGAACATAATTACAGATTTGGCTCATTTAATTTTTAGTATTTCTTTGAAGAATTTTACCACTAAAATGTATTTTATTTGTAATTCCTCTAAAAAACTAAAAAGCCATGAAATATTTTTAAGATGAATATTGTTACATTTTATGAAATGTATAAATTTTCTCACGCGAAGTAATCAATTTATGAATGTAATTTTAAACGTTTGGTTGAATTTGATGTAGTTTTGATTTTATTAGTTATTTCGACAAAGTGATTGAAGTTTTTATCTTTATGCGGTTATTGAATATTATTTTATTTACAGAAAACGTCAATTCTGTAATAATATTGAATTTATGGAAACTTAGTTCAACAAACGATATTATGTTTATTTGCAAAAACCCAAATGCCGAAAAAGTATATTAAAGATCTGAAATGAATATCAATAAAAGAAATCCAATATTTGCACAATTAATTTACAAACAAAAAATTACTTCCGAGAGAAATGATGAAATCAACTCTCTTTATATAAGTGACTCTTTTGATGGAATGTTCTGGTTTTTGAAAAAAAGTAAATTTCTACGCAGAGAAATAATGAAACAAACGCTGTTTAAAATAAATACCTATTTGGTTTGGTTTTTGAAAATGTATCAATTAATTTAATCTCGAAAACGCAATTCTATATACTAATAATCAACTTACACAATATCAATATTTTATTTTTTCAATTGTGATGTATGTCTATTATGTACAAAATTGTGGCTGCTGTAGTCTAATTGTTAAACATTGATATATTAAGTCTTTTTTGGTTGCTCACCCAATTTTTCAATAAAACGGAGCTATAAACAACTCTCATACAAGTGTGAGGTTTAGCTAGCTATGACACAAGTTTTAACCTACCCTTTATTCGAAAAAATGTCTTTCAGGATAATGGCAGTTGTTTTTCACTTGTTGCACACCGTTTTATATAGTTTGATTTTGTTAGTTTGTATGTACTACCCCTTTTAGGACTTGCGTGAATATCAATTATATGGTCATTTTTATAAATTTTCTGTTTACAAAACCTTGAATTTTTCGAAAAACTAAGGATTTTCGTACCCCAGGAGTAGATTACCTTAGCCGTATTTGGCACAACTTTTTGGAATTTTGGATCCTCAATGCTCTTCAACTTTGTATTGATTTGGCTTTTTATCTATTTTGATCTGAGCGTCACTGATGAGTCTTATGTAGGCGAAACGCGTGTCTGGTGTATACAATTATAATCCTGGTACTTTTGATGTTCGGAATTTCTGTTATACGTGGTAATATTAATTGAAAGATGAATGAGATGCTCAATATTCATATGATACATAATTACCAGATGTAAATACTGCTTACTCTTCCTTTTTTAAAATACCATTTACCATGTATCAATTCACCAGATTTGATTTATGTTTTACAATTGAGTTAATTCCCTTGATGCAGTCTGCAGAAACACATAACATTCATTATTGTAATGTCATATTCCGACATTGTTCCAATATTCTCAATATTAACGTATAGGGAAAACGGTACTATTTATTCTGCCATAGGCGACAATGTTAACATTTTCTAAATTTACCACTTTTTAAGATAAAAACCTGGATAAAACAGTTATATGTTGTGTTAGTACTTTATTATTCTGTTTTAAAAATTAAAGCCAAATAGTATCATGACCAACTTCCAATGGAGCTTGTTTATGTTATCAATGCCCACCGTCATTTTGCACCAAATTTATGAAATTTTGCAAGTCTTTTCGAATAATTCTCCAGAAAATATTTCAATAGGTTTTAAAATTTATATTGTAAATATACACACTGCAGTTATTCATAGATAAATAAAAAAATATATTGTACCCTTACATCCAATCACAGCGCTCCTAATTTGACTTCCTTCACCTGCCTTGGGTACACAAAAGGCCAACCTAATGCTGGGAAAATTTAATACTACCGTTTTCCCTATAGACTTGATTATTGCTTCTTGGCATGTTGTATGTTTTAAAATAAAAATGTTGTGGCAACTTCCTACCATTATATGTATATTGCTAAAAAAATTGTGTAATAAATTTAATTCCTTATCTATATCTTCAGAAAATATATAAAACGACCACCTATTTGTTATAACAAATAAGCAGAAGAATCAATTACATGTTTTCGTTCTTTTTATTTTTATTCATCGTATTTCAGGTTGCAGAGAAACTTCTTTCATTTATGCAATAACAACAGCAGCTGTGACACATTCAATTGCACGAGCATGCGCTGACGGGAGCATACTCACGTGCAATTGTGATTATAGTATGAGAGAACCATCAGCAAAAGCCGACTGGGATTGGGGCGGTTGTAGTGATAATGCTAAATTTGGACATAAATTTTCTAGAAAATTTGTGGATGTTCTAGAGAAAGGAAAAGACTTTAGATACATGTTAAATCTTCATAACAATGAAGCAGGAAGAGTTGTAAGTAGAAACAGATACCTTCTAAGAATAACTAAGAAACCAAGGTTACAATTTCATTAGACAAAGTTTATCTTATATCAATTTGGCTAATCTAAAACTTTACTGGTCCTTTTTGTTCGAAAAGGGTTCTACGTATCTCTAACTTTCAAATGTTTTATTATGAGCTTTCTTGATAAAGGTAAATCTAGAACAGCATTTGAGATGCACATAGTTTATTTACTGCTTTTGTTTTTATTTACATGCATATTTTAGATAAATAACTAATATTCTGTACTATAGCATAAACAAGAAATATTCATCGTAGTGCCCAATCAGTGAACTTAAAATGCACACAGTTGCATATTCTGCATGACATTAAATTGATTTGTACGAATCCTTATTATATTTTCAAAGTTTTATATTCTGGGTTTCCAAACTGTTTGCTTCAGTCATACACTAATGTAGTATATATTTACATATCATTAAAATATATAATCTTATATAGTATTGCCAGGTTATTGTCGTTTTGATACATTCACCCATTTCCTTTCTCAATTGTATGGACAAAAATGGGCATATGCATTACATATGTTGATTATCATCATGATTTCATCAGAATAGTATACACGTTATCAAATTATTGATATATTCTAAAAATGTATACAATATTTTATGATGAATCTGAATACATCTCAAACAATACTTTCACACATTGTGGCAACTAGGATCCAGAAACTGACAACACGTGGTTTTAATACTTACATGAATGATGACAAAAATAAATTTGCGACAATTTTAAAAGGCAACTGACTTTTTCATTATAATTGCCATTTATGTAAACATTATATATCTGTAGCCTTTCAACGACATACACATCATTAAAAAAAAAGCATTAACCATTTTTTTTTCAAACGTTTGGCCTAAAATAGCTTATAGCATTATGTTGAAACAAAATTAAAGTTGAAAAGTTGCCAAATACGATTATTGGTACTAATCTATAAAAAAACAACAACTTACAATTGTGTTGTTAAATTATGTGAATCACTTTCTACATATTCTTAGATTGGTTCTTACTTATGCACTTATACATTTTGTAATATCCCTCATCAGGCATTCAAATTTTTTCAGCATGTATCAAAAGTTATGAAGAGAGGATGTAAATGTCATGGCATGTCAGGAAGTTGTACAATAAAAACGTGTTGGATGAGGCTACCTACATTTAGAAATGTGGGTGATAAATTAAAAGATAGATTTGATGGTGCTACAAAGGTCGTTTCTGGTAAGTTTTTGAAAATAATTTCCTAAAACCTAACTCGAAATATGGTATGTAAGGTAACTTGTCACAAATGCACATTTTGATGAGCTCCAATATCTACAATAAATGCGTATCATAATGTCGGAAATATTCACACAAGCATGTCGCATGACTGTACATTTTTTTAAAATACATATAAGCAATCAAAAGCATAAGCCATATAAAAAAGACAACACTATGAAAAATATTGAATGATATACTAGTAACTGGTTTAAAATTTTCAAACAATTGATATTCTCTAAGCTTTGGTTGAACATACATAATAATTTTGACATCTATAAAATCTGCAATCAGGGACTACAAAGATTTAGATAAACCAATAAAGTTTTACAAAATCATTAAGGACAATAACATTTTTTTTTGTAATACTTTTCTGACCTTCCTAATGAAGTTTTGTAGTTCGACTACTCATTGTTTCTTTTATACACATGGAAAACTCCTTATGACAACAAAACACCTTATTAATAAAAAAAAAATGCGAAACTAAAGACGAAGGCGTTTTTTGATAGAAATTAGTGTAGGATTTTAAAGATTTAGTTAAACAAGACATCTTTAATAATTATTTAGTATTGATTACAGATTAAATCAACGTAAAGTTCATTTTGTTGCATTTAATGGTTTCTATTCTAGCTGCATTCCTTCTAGCAGCTCTAAGTGTATACGATTTAGATACAAACACTGTTTTATTTTTTAACAAAGTGTTTATTTTTGTACATATCCTTAGATTGTTGTCTCGCCTATTCTTATGCAAATTTATAGGACATGTACGCCTAAGATTTGACTAAATACAAATTATCTAAGAATCATATTTGTTCAGTTTGATTGCTTCATCATGTCATTTTCATATTTTTCACCCATTTTGATCAGGTAATGACGGAAGACGTTTGCCAAAAGGTAAGACCATATATGTTACACTTATGCTTTGTTTGTTGTCTTTTTATAACTAAGAGGGGCTTGAATTAGATTAATTCGTTAATACGAAATAGCCCATTTAAAAAAAAGTGTGCCCAAGAAAGATCTGTTATACATTTATATTTTTTATATTTTTAACAGTTTTTTGGTAGATTGAATCATTTATTCTTCAACGACCGATCGATTAAAAAAAAGATTTGAGAATAGCTACAAGAAAGTCTAGTTGATAAAAGATTCTTCTAAAATCTGGTGGATAGTTGTCTCATTGGCGATCATACGACATATACTTACTTTAATACTATTTATAGTTAAGTGCTCATGTTGGCAAACATATTAAGGTCTAGTGTTTGATGTCAGGGATATTTGGTTAGGTTCTGCAACTTATATACTAGTATACAACATATGCAATGTATAACCATCACGATTGATACAAATTTAACACAAGCAAAGGAAAAGTAACTATCATGATTAAATCACAACCACCTTAGGTGTAGGCCAAAAATGAGAAAAAATCTTTATTATTTGCAATGTAGCTCTGTAAATGTTAAATAGCAAACAATCTTCATAAATTGCACCGCTAGACGTTTTTAATTTCCCTTGTAGATCCTTAAGTTGTTTGTTGCATGTTTTGATCTCCAATTAAACTCATCGGGTACCTGCTCCTTTAGCAAAATAAAGTTCTGCTTCTTGGGTGTGTTTTTTAAAGTTTTCTTTATGATTCGAATACTAAAAAATATTACCGTTTAGAGCACCAGTTCAGAAATATTATTTAACAAAATTTAAGAAACTAAATTTGAACATTTCATAAGCATGTGATAACCTTATTTCTGTTTTCATACCATGCATTTACCAATTTTTCTCCAACAATAGTTTTAAGATTTCTTTGTAGTCCAATATGCATGTAGCACATTCTAACCTTTCTCGATCACCTGAAATCCTATATATGTTTATTTGTGTTGTTATCAGATAATTAGGGTCTTCTTTATGATTGTATCAAACTATCCCCCCTTTTGATTTACCTGGGAGGTCTTTTTTTTGTTGTAAAAACCGCTCTGGTAATCTTTGGCATCTTTTAATGGACTTATCATTTTATAAAGACTAAACGGTTTCAATATATCATACCTTTCGATGTTGAAGTGAAGGATGGGTTGAATCTATACATTGAGATAAAATAATCATTCCATAAGCGGACACTAAAGACTCAAAGGAATTTTATTCTTAATCATTTATGTATCTTTATATATGAATGTATGATGCACTGACGCTTTTGCTTTTATAACAAAATGAGTATTTATGTTGTGCTTCGAACGATTGTGTGCATGTGCTGTAATGCTTTTCATATAACTTTAAATAAATCAAATACCTAGTCCAAATCAAAGCCAAAGAATGCAAACTAGATTTGAAAACTGTTTTAGCGTTCATGGTTGTGGTTTATCTTTTCATAACAGATAATAAAAGACAGGCAATGAAAAAGGATTTAACGAATGTGAATTGTCCGCAAGCAATATTTCTTAACAGTACTCGAGATTTACTGCAATACAATATCTTCAAAATTACTTTAAATCTAATTATGTTTAGTAATTAACGAAAAACCTTATCCTTTAAACCCTTATTAGATTGTGAGCCAATTTTAGAAAAATTCCAACACACGGGTCTGAGGATATTCCACATATTGTTGAAATGTTAAAAGGATACAGTTATGGTCATTTCGAAACCTAAATCTTAATATCGTTATTATTCAAATATTAAATAAAATGATTTTCGCATTATATGTTGTTTGTTAGCATACAGTAACGGTCAAAATTATTTGGTGACGGGCTCTGTCAACACTATTAACTCTAATTGTATACTGAAAAAACAAGTGGTTTAAACAAACCAATCGTTATGAAATTATTGAACTGTTAATGGTGTTTTTCAATTTTGGTAGAAATCGATATCTGTCAATTGGGGTTCATATTTTTATAAAACTTATTAAAAAAGAATATTTATAGGTCAAAATTATTTGTGAAAAAAAGATTAAGGATCATTGTAGTTAGGATTTTGCATGTTTATATGCTGAAATATTTGTTTATCAATGGCAAACATCTTCTGTCATATGACCTGTTATTTTTGCATGATATCATATCAAACTAAAATCTATGTTTTATAAGTATTGAATTTTCTGAAAATAAAAATCTTTTTTTGAGATTTAAAAAAAAGTATTACTTTTATATCTTATAGATAATAATGGAAGTGTACGGCGGAAGAAGAAGAAAGGAAAAGGAAAACTACGAAGAAATAAGTTTCGTTTCGAGCCAGTAAATTTTAATCATAAGCCTCCTGGTCGGAGGGATCTTGTTTATTTTGAAGACTCTCCTACGTTCTGTGATAAAGACACGTCGATAGATTTCGAAGGAACTAAAGGGAGACAATGCAATGCTACATCCATAGGAATTGAGGGTTGTGACCTCATGTGTTGTGGGCGTGGTTATACCTCGAGTGAATATACTGTGAAGGAACGATGTAGTTGTATATTTCATTGGTGTTGTCACGTAAAGTGTGAGATTTGCACAAGAAAGAAAATACGGCATATGTGTAACTGATTTTTGGTTTTTGGATAGAGTAATTTATACGATTTTATTTAATGCATTTACTAAAAGTTTTGGTGCTGTAAATTTTGTAAATAGTTATAATCATATATAAGATTGATTATAAAATGATACTTGATTCGTAAAGTGAAACAATGTGGCCATATATCAATGTATATACATATAAGAAATGGTCATACTATGTATTTTTCATGGCTTATGAAAACAAAGTATTGATACAAAGTTTCCTGCACTTATAAATGTTGTATGATATGACATGTTGGAGACAAACAATTATGTTTATCAAAATGTCTTCTGCATTACTACATGATATGTCATTTCAATTAACCCAATTAGTTTTGTGAAGAATTGCCTTTGGTATTTTGAACTTGAATATTGCTATAAAATTGGATAGAAAGTAAAAAAAATCACCAAAATAAAATGCTGCGAAATTAGAATTAAAAGGGCTTACCGTAAATATGTTTGAGTGAAAATAATATCACTTTATTTGTAGACATTTCAATACAACTATTTTAATTATATTACAGAGTAAAAGATTAAATGGCACAGTTGGACGGATTGCGTTAGAATACATGGTCATGATTTTTCTTAAGATAAAAAGGTCAAAAACTTAAGACAATGTTTCACTTAGAAAGAAATTCATTCATAAGTGTAAGGTGGTACCCAACACCTTCACTAAAATTAATTTGGCTCGTTTATTTTTCTTAAAATTTTGACAGAGTATTTACTTTGACCCTTTGACAAAAATATTAAAATTTTAAAAGATTTGAACCAACCATTTTATCAGAAAATTTACACTGGTTAAATAGCAGTTTGACAAACACTAATTTTGATCATTGAGAAGCTTAATATTTCCTTAACAACACAACGTAATTAAAACTTTTAGCTGATTTTAAAGAGTTATCTCCCTGTAGTGTTAGGTACCACCTTAATGTAAACACAAATCGTATTATCTAGTTTTACTTTCCTTGCCTGTTATTATTGTAGAATTGATAAATGAGAATGACAACTGTTTTGTGATGATATGTTTGTAATTGGAAATTTTCTTAAAATGTAAATCATATAAAAATATCCAAATAAGGTAGAAGGATTAAATTTGCAAAATTGCCTTCTTTTATATTTAAAATGTTTTTGTCTTTTTTTCTTATAAATCCATCCTTTACGTTTATACTTTTTGTCGCTCATATTTTACATATGATTAAATTATTTGTATGTTCATACTTATATGCATTACATTTCTTTCATTATATACATTGTATCTAATACCTTTTTATTTGATAGACGTTTAAAAATCAAATTGCCTAAGGGTTTCATCACAAATAATCTCCTTTTTTAGTATTCATTTGTTTCTGTTATTTTTGTCCTTTTGGGAAAAACTCCTCCATGATTGATAGATTACTTAAGACAGTATCTGTAGGTGCGAGAACTTGAAAAAAAAAATCTGTATAAGTAACTTGGGTACTGGCATGAAAATGCAGATATTGTGCTATTCAAATGAGGTGTTACAAATTTTTGAAATAATTAATTTAAGGAAGATATCTCCCTCATTTAAAGATCCGATTTCTTGTCTGTCTTAGGCTATAGCCTTTGCCTTTTTCTAATTATAAGCTTTCAAATTTCTAATGAATTAAGAATTTTAAAATATTTTGGTCTCGAGCATCACCAAAGAGACATTCATTGTCGAAAGGGGCATATGGTGCAAAAATGGTACAGTTAATGTTATTAGTAAAAAATACCATAATAAACCAAATGACAAGTCAAATCAATCAAACATTAGAAGGAAAAATACAACCAAATCACACTTGTAAGAAATATGCAGTTTATGTAAACGTCAAAAACATAAAAAATCATCCTGTTTAAATATTTCTCCTAGCAATTTGCACATGATCAGTGTTATATACTTATTATTTCAAAGCAAAGAAATTTTGATAGACATTCAAATGATATAAGTTCAAATATCTAATCGCAAAAACCTAGACGTCCTGGTTTTGACAGATTAGCAAAAATATTGAAAATGAAACAAGAGAAGGGGAAGGTTAATATTTTTAATGACAAAAAATTGCATTTGTTAAAATCTAATTAGATAAAACAATTGCAAAATAGAGATTACTTGACAAGGGAATTAACCAGCATACTGAAATTACTACGTATCTGGTCAAAGCAAGACAACTCTATCGTCCTTGATATGTGCATTAAATATATAACAGATAAATTGGACACGGCAAAAGTATATATATAGGGGGAGTTTATAAAAATATCTAATATATTTTTGGAAGGTTTCTATCCAGTTTCGGACCAAGTCCAATAAAGATTAAGTTTTTAGTTGTTTCTCGGTAAACTGTTCTACAAAAAATAAACTTGGTGCATATCAATAATTAAATGTAAAATGGACGACGGAATGAAATCATCAAGCCTGCAAATTTATTCCTGACATCATCGACAGAAATCGTCAGAAGGCCATTATTATCTTATTCATTCACCTCAAATGAAGATAGCTATATGTGTGTGAAGGGCAGTGTTTTATTTTTGTCCTTCACACGATATCAAGAACTTTTGGTAATCTGCAGAGATATGATGTTTAGTAATCTTTATGCGAACGAAGATACCAAGCCATTGCATAACTATGTAATAATATTATACATTTCCATTTTAGTTATCTTTTAAAGTCTAATTTCAAATGTTAATATTTCTATTCTCAATTGTTTTAGGGTACATATGATTTATCTTAGAGTTGAAAACTTTCATCATTAGTTATTTATTTTTTTCCTCAATATTCTGTATAAAATGTGTTATTTGTTCTTCTTATTGTATAGCATAAACCTATTGTAAAGGTATCATATGGTTTTTTTTTACATTTGTAATTACTATATAAGTGTTACAAACGAATATAAAGTACACAGCGGCCAATTGAAAATATCAAGTTTATAAAAACAGACATTGACTCGGACTTCTTTTGAACTGAATTTTGAATGTGCGTATTTTTACGCGTTTACTTTTCTACATTGGCTAGAGGTAAAGGGGGAGGGTTGAGATCTCATAAACATGTTTAACTCTGCCGCATTTTTGCGCCTGTTCTAAGTCAGGAGCCTCTGACCTTTATTATTATTTTAAATTTAGTTTCTTGTGTACAATTTGGAGTTTAGTATGGCGTTCATCATCACTGAACTAGTATATATTTGTTTAGGGGCCAGCTGAAGGACGCCTCCGGGTGCGGGAATTTCTCGCTACATTGAAGACCTGTTAGTGACCTTCTGCTGTTGTTTTTTCTATGGTCGGGTTGTTGTCGCTTTGACACGTTCCTCATTTCCATTCTCAATTTTATTTTATTGTCATAGCCGTAATGAAACGGCCAAGCACTAAATGATAAAACTTAATATGTTGTACCAACTAAAACCCTTGGATATATGTTACAGTTAAAGATTAACAGTTCTTGCATTTTCAACATAGTTGAATTCAATTAAACTTTAACATCAATAAGTATCAAGTCATAAGTTAAAAGTTAGAAATAACAGGGAATAGTCAGAGGTCAACGATATATTGATAATTATTTTGTAAAACAAATCCGTGTCTTCATTTTATTTTCAGTTCTCCGGAATATAGAATCCTTCTCTATTATTCCGCACCCAGTATATGTGTATGATGCTGAAACAAAATAAATAAAAATCCAATCTTTTTTGACAAAATCATCGGCACAAGTTATTAATAGAACAACACATTTAGAGGGGGTGTTTAATATTGCTTGTTCCTTTTTAAGACTATGTAAAAGCGTTCAATTTTTTTCCTGCATTATCTTGCCATCTGTTGTTTTCTATTTTTAGAATAAAAATACATTTCTACATTCATTGAAATTGTTCGTTGTTTGTTTTGACTTGTTATTGTTGCATAAAATATCTTCCAGAATTTCTAAGATACATTGCTATATTATAGTTCGTTTCTGTGTGTGTTACATTTTAACGTTGCGTCGTTTGTTTTCTCTTATTTTCGAATGTATATTCACATTGCGATAAGACGTGTCACAGTACTTGTCTATCCCAAATTCATGTATTTGGTTTTGATGTTATATTTGTTATTCTCGTGGGATTTTGTCTGATGCTTGGTCTTTTCTGTGTGTGTTACATTGTAGTGTTGTGTCGTTGTTCTCCTCTTATGTTTGGTGCGTTTACCTCAGTTTTAGTTTGTTACCCCGATTTAGTTTTTTGTCCATGGATTTATAAGTTTGAACAGCGGTATGCTACTGTTGCCTGTATTCTTCCAGTTTGTTTTTGATATCTGTATCTTTGTTGAACTATGCAGTATTTGTAAAGATGAATACATTTCAAAAGTAAAATAAAGAAATTACGGAACTCGGAGGAAATTTCTAAACGGAAAGTTTTTAATCAAATGGCAAAAAAAAACCAAACTGAACGCATCAAACGAATAAATAATAACTGTTGTGTTCTTGAATTGGTATAGACATTTTCCTATGTAGAAAATGGTGGATTTAACCTGTTTTTTTAGGTAGCTGTAACTGTATTCCTTTGATGTATCAGTACTAACATCTTAGGGTTATGATGCATGTTATTACATCATAAATAACTTCTTTTGAATTTGTAAACAAACTAGTAACCAAATGGCAATCAGTCACCATTTGGTTTAGGACAAACAGTCACAATTTGACAAATGAATACCTCATCGACGGTGGGACAGTCCATAAAAAATACATTAAAACTAAGATTAAGCAAGAGAGTCCATGAAATGATGGGGATACTATGGAAGAGAAAGCAGTCTCTCGCCTCATTTATTATAAACGACACGTAATTCATGGCAAGTAAAATTTCTTTAATATTTTGAATTGGGTGATGTCACAATCGTAGAAAAATATGAGATAGTTGGATTACACCAATTAGAGAGGATCTTAACGTCACATAAATATATCAAAGGTTACCGTATAGTCTATAAGTAAATGGATGTCCAGATTTTCTGGCAATCACTTATTAAAATTCTATAGTCGGAATAAATATGAATCTGAACAAAAAACATTAGCAGAAGATACAAAAGGGTCTGTAGGCTATTTTTGATTCATTTCGGTCAGTTTTCTATGTGGTTTTTGTGTACTATGTTTGGTATGTGTGTCTTTATCTTTTTAGCCACGGCGTTGTAAATTTTTTTTTCGACTTGTGAATGTCCCTCTGGTAACTTGTGCCGCCCTTTTTCACATTCAAAGTTCGTTTATTCCCCACGCCCTGATAGCGGTACTTACCAGACGAAGGCGCGCCTGTATTTCTAAACTATTAAAGTCTAAAGCATTTTCCGGATCATCATTCTGCAGGGTAGTCTAGAAATTATATATGTTCAATATGTACCATAAATGCATAATCTCAATTTCCGTACTACTAAAGGGGGATTGAAAACTCACAAAAAAAAGATTGAAAAATTATGACCAAAACGAAAAACGACAAAAAGACAAATAACAGTTTGTGTTAAGTTTATGTTATGTTTGTGTTATGTTTATGTTATGTTTGTGTTATGTTTGTGTAATGTCGTTTTTCCAATTTGACATATAAAACTAAAGACTGAGCAACGTGATCATGGGCGATATAAGGAACTACGTGTTATTCCGTGATATGAAATACTCAAAATATACACCTGGAAAAAAAGTATTGCAACACTTCTATTGAAAACAATGTAAAATGACATGATTATAGGATGTGTATAATTAAGGTTTTACCAACTACTTTAAATCCGTTAACGGTTTAAAAATTGAATTTGTTTTATTAACTTGCATTTCAGGCAAAAATAAGACTAGAGAGACGCATCATTAGAGCTGTACTGAAAAAGTTATTCAAGCGTTTTGTTGTCTTCTATACTGACATTTTATAAAAGTAATTTTTACAGCAAACTAAACATTGGATACATAACATGTGTGGTAAACTAAGCATTTCAAACAGTTCTGAATGAGTTTAATGCAAAAAAAATATGTATTTATTGCAGAACTAATGTTTTGGAAAAATTGAGTCCTCTAAAATTTGCATTTTTTGTGAAAAGTGCGAAAAATTATTTCGTTGCAGCTCTTACGTCATATCCATGTAGCATTAATATTGGACAAAAAGATAATACCATGATTTTCAATTTTAAAACATAAACGGGTTAACAGTATTTGGTAAAACCCAAATTATACACATTTCAAAATCATGTCATTTAACATTGTTTTCAATGGAAGTGTTACAATACTTTTTTCCAGGTGTATATCTGAAAGTAAAGGTGTCATACCACCAATTACTCCCTCAAATTTAGAACGTATGTGAAAGTAGGCCTACTCGGACAAAAAAAAAGTGCATTTGATGTCATTGTTCACCTAAACTAACCAACAAATTTGCAGAAATGAAAGTTTTGTTGAAAGAGAAATATATTAAGACCATTTTGAGCCAAAATTTACCTGTCTATGAGTTTGCATTAAAAATTGAGGATTAATGCGCTCCATAGTATACTAATTTAAGATTTCCAGAAAACCAGGGGTTATTTTTAGTGGTACCTCCTTTCGGAAGCTCTCTGCTTTCTTATTTGATTTTGAATGTATGTTGAAAATTGGCATACAGAAAGGTGACACCTGTACAATTCAGGATATACCTAGTTTCTATGAAGTTAAACTTAATGTAAAATATTTAGAAAGCTGTGAAAATTGCAAAATTTGGTTGAACAGATAGGGACTTTTAATTGGTGGTATGACACCTTTAAGCAAAATGCGGTGAAACATCAAAATCAGAAAACAATTGTTTTTTTTGTTGTCTTAACTGATCATTTGAGATAATAGTAGCCACATTTCAATCTTTTTGGGGGCAAAATGTCACATATTGCAAATTTAGAGCCTAAAACTTGAGTTTGTCCTATTTTTAGCTTTTCCCATCCTGACAATATGCTTTTATATAAAAAATGTCCTAAATAATGTTATAAATGCACAGAAAGTTATTCTGTGGTGTTAAACATTGAAACATAAGTTGTTTACTACCCCCAAAAAAATTTTGTCATGCAGATTTAATGAAATTATTTGATTTTTACCCCTTATAGCATTGCGTCATACTATGTACTTGGCAGATAGCATAGCCTAATTTAAGCACTGCAGAAACTCACAAAAGCACCATTTATTATTCCAAATGAAATTTTTATATCTGAAATTTTATTAACTGATGTAAATAAACACAGTTAAATGACCATGACTGCACTTTTGATCAATTTGTAGTACTTTACTGACACCAGATGAAAAAAGGGGGGGTCAATATTCCTTGACACTTCAATACCTTGGATTTTTTTACTAAATTCATTGCAAAAATTGTTGGAAGTCTTTAAAGAAGTAGAACAAACAAGAAAAAATCAGCAAACAATGATCTTGATATTGAAAGTTTATGTTCCTGTAGCCCAAAATGAAATTTTCAAGTATTTTCTATCAAAGTCATACATTACAGTCAGTTTAAATTGAGCTGTGAAATTTTTATTATAAGTGGCATAATGCTCAGATAGGCTGTTTTTAACTACAAATTGACTAAGGATTAAGAATTAAGCAAAATAAAAGATTTCTAATCAACTTTTTTGTCTCTTTAAGCAAAATGCGGTGAAACATCAAAATCAGAAAACAATTGTTTTTTTTTTGTCTTAACTGATCATTTGAGATAATAGTAGCCACATTTCAATCTTTTTGGGGGCAAAATGTCACATATTGCAAATTTAGAGCCTAAAACTTGAGTTTGTCCTATTTTTAGCTTTTCCCATCCTGACAATATGCTTTTATATAAAAAATGTCCTAAATAATGTTATAAATGCACAGAAAGTTATTCTGTGGTGTTAAACATTGAAACATAAGTTGTTTACTACCCCCAAAAAAATTTTGTCATGCAGATTTAATAAAATTATTTGTTTTTACCCCTTATAGCATTGGGTCATACTATGTACTTGGCAGATAGCATAGCCTAATGTAAGCACTGCAGAAACTCACAAAAGCACCATTTATTATTCCAAATGAAATGTTTATATCTGAAATTTTATTAACTGATGTAAATAAACACAGTTAAATGACCATGACTGCACTTTTGATCAATTTGTAGTACTTTACTGACACCAGATGAAAAAAAAGGGGGGGGGGTCAATATTCCTTGACACTTCAATACCTTGGATTTTTTACTAAATGCATTGTAAAAAATTGTTGGAAGTCTTAAAAGAAATAGAACAAACAAGAAAAAATCAGCAAACAATGATCTTGATATTGAAAGTTTATGTTCCTGTAGCCCAAAATAAAATTTTCATGTATTTTCTATCAAAGTCATACATTACAGTCAGTTTAAATTGAGCTGTGAAATTTTTATTATAAGTCGCATTATGCTCAGATAGGCTGTTTTTAACTACAAATTGACTAAGGATTAAGAATAAAGCAAAATAAAAGATTTCTAATCAACTTTTTTGTCTCTTTAGGTGTCATACCACCAATTACTCCCTCAAATTTAGAACGTATGTGAAAGTAGGCCTACTCGGACAAAAAAAAGTGCATTTGATGTCATTGTTCATCTAAACTAACCAACAAATTTGCAGAAATGAAAGTTTTGTTGAAAGAGAAATATATTAAGACCATTTTGAGCCAAAATTTACCTGTCTATGAGTTTGCATTAAAAATTGAGTATTAATGCGCTCCATAGTATACTAATTTAAGATTTCCAGAAAACCAGGGGTTATTTTAGTGGTACCTCCTTTCAGAAGCTCTCGGCTTTCTTATATGATTTTGAATGTATGTTGAAAATTGGCATACAGAAAGGTGACACCTGTACAATTCAGGATATACCTAGTTTCTATGAAGTTAAACTTAAGGTAAAATATTTAGAAAGCTGTGAAAATTGCAAAATTTGGTTGAACAGATAGGGACTTTTAATTGGTGGTATGACACCTAAAAGTAAAGAATTCCGCAATTCTGTTTTTTCATTTTGTCTTTTAGAAGGTTCTGAATGAACTTTGCGTCATACGAGTACAAACACAAATTGCCCAGTAGCAATGCACAATTAATACCCATTGGAAAACCGACTATTTATTGAAATATTATTCCACCAAAATCAACAAATATAGTCGATCAAAAAGTATAGCATTTTTATAAAAATCATCTGCAGTGTTTTCCTGATAGAATCAGTGTTGTTCATAAAATAAATATTGTTATAACCCCAAAACAAGAAATGTATATCCACGATTCCCAGTTGTATAAAACAAACTATGTTTAATGAGATTGTCAAGTCGATCTTTCAATTGAGCATAAAGAGTAGTCATATAAAGCGTAGAAAAATCAAACGCCTTTCTGTTGCTGCATAATTGCAGAGATTATGATCTAAGACTCTGCAGTAGATATTTGAGAATTCACATCTGATTGAAAAAATAAAATCACAACAATACTGAACTCCGAGGAAAATTAAAAACGGAAAAGACCCCAATCAAATGGCAAAATCAAACGACAAAACACATCAAACGAATGGACAACAACTGTCTCATTCCTGGCTTGGCACAAGCTTTCCCACATGTATCAAGTAGTGGATTGAACCTGGTTTTATAGCGCTAAACCTCTTACTTGTATGACATTCACATCAAATTTTATTATATTTACAACGATGTGTGAACAAAACAAATGTGTGAAATGACACCACTGGTTGCATATAGTTTACCTCAATATATTTGAAAATCATCCTTTTCTGTAGATAGAATAGTAGTCGGCACATTAGAAATGTTAACATCGGTATGATCCAGATATGTATCGTTCTTTACAATATTGTGTACAAGAAGTTACGTAAAGTTTTGATATCCATAATGATGACAGATTTTCTTCGTTTTCCTTGATGTTAATACCAAAAGAAAGAAAGACAAATTTGTGATTTTGTAATATTTCATCTTTTGTAAATGATGTTAAAAAATATGTAGGAGTTTATTTCAAGCACGTTTGCTGTGACATCCCAGTTAATGTTTGTTTTACAAATGATGACAATATTATTGGATGCTTTATTTGCTGAAACAACGATATATTTGTCATGCAAAGAGGACAAAGCATCTAGAACCACAAAATTCTTGAATGGGTTAGAAACCCGTGTGATCATATTACATTGTAGTTTCTGAATGCATTTTTGAATGCATGGTCGAATAGCTTTGATCCATTCAGCATAATAAATAGAATTATGAAGCACGAAACTGCAAACAACTGAAAACTTATTATAAGATTTAAAAAAAAAGAAGATTTTAATGGACCTAAACAATGCAAATATGAAAATATACAGTTTTGCAGCTTTTAGAAATATCCATTTTTTTTTACAATAATACTGTACAAATCAAACATATAAAACTGACCTAATAATTAAAATACATATACATAATCTGGAAGACTTATCATCACATCATCACAATGTCATAAAACATCTACAGAAAAATGCAGACGAAACATTCCACAATTTTTTTAAAGTTTAGACGAATCAATCGACGAGCGTTTATAGATCATTCATCTAAAGGCAATTACAAATTTTTAACAAACGACGTTATTGTTAGACACCAAATGTTAATTCCTTAATGATATTTTTTTGTCTCATGCAATAATTTGAAAATAACATTGTCACTAAATTTGAAGAAGTATTCACATTAATATTAGAAATAAGGAAATGTAATTCGAAGCAGTGATACGTTTATTCAGCACACACTATAGAGCGTAGATTGAATCCCTATAAGTCATCTTACGCTTTTTAACAATGGACCAAACCCATATAACAAAGTAAACTATAAAAGGCCCATGCACGACATTATGTGAAACAATGATTTTTTTCTATAGGAAACCATTAATAAAAATTGTTGTTACATTTAATCACAATTGTTTACAGTCTTGCCAATTTAGAGATTACATATTGTGTATTGCATATACTATTAAACATTATGTTACACTCTAGAATCTTTGTTGTTGTTGTTTATGTCGTCACATTGACAAACAACCCCTCATCTCCATGTATTTATATCAGTAATAGTTATTCACATACTTGTTATGGTCAATAAATAAACTCATCATAGATACCAGGATTGAAGTTTTATATTTATGTTAGACGCTCGTTTCGTCTACAAAAGACTCATCAGTGACGCTCGAATAAAAAAAATGTTACAAAGGCCAAATAATGTACGAAGTTGAAGAGCATTGAGGACCAAAAATTCCTAAACTTTTTGTCTAATACAGCTAAGGTAATCTATTCCTGAGGTAGAAAAGATTTAGTTTTTCAAAAATTCAAAGCTTTGTTAAGCAATCACTGCTTTTGAGCTAAAATAAGATCAATACGATTAGAATCATAAAAATTATTCCTGCCTTCAATGTTTGAGCGACAAATGGGAAATATTTTAAGAATACAAATACAAGCATTACAGCAATCCAGATCTCGTATCGTCAGTTGATATGTTAAAAATAAAAGCACATTCGCGCGATAGTTTTACAATATAATAATTATAATGAAATGGAGATTAGCTGGGAAGATATTAGCTGACACATTTAAACCTGTATAAAGTATGCATTTAAATAAAAATTCATAAAAAAAGACGGTCAGTTTATGGAAAGTTGCATCTGCATTGACCTGTAGTTAAGACAATTACAACTAAAGAAATGGATGTTAAACATTTTAGATATTTTAAACACGACTACATGTTTAATATAGGCATGTTTCGAAGAACACGTATTATATTTACTACAAAATAAGTGTTCCGAACTGCTTACAAAAATCTATAGCTAACAGAACTGGTCAATGGTACAACCATTGAATAGGGAAAACGCCTATAACACAAGTCTACACTTTGGCCTCGACTGATCTGCACGTTTTCATGTTTTGAAGACAAATACACTGGCCATTCATTGTGTCTGCCAGTTTTTATTGTTTAATATTTTCATCATTCAGTTTTTGGAAATTTTTGTTGTATTTTGGATTATTTTTGTCAACATAACTTTAAAAAATAACGCAATTGCCAATTATTTTATTTAAATTTAAACAACAAGATCATTCTGTTTTCGATTGCATATAACATTTTATTCATTGAAAAGACATGCAACCTTTTAAGCTCATGTCTGATAAAGAAAAATGGGGTTTGGTTGGATAGTTCTTCTTATGGTGTTTTAAAGGTTATGCATTTTAGTGATGTATTCTGATATGTATTTTTTTTTATTAGTAAATTTTTTTCCCTCTGTAATTTTTCATTAACATTATATAAAAGATCTCTTCGCCCATTTGCAGATACAAAGGGTGAACTGAAATTGCACCCTGTTAAATGATTACAATATAATCAAGCAAAATAGTTTACTGTTCGATTATTGAGAAAAGCAAGACATCAGTTTTTAGTTTTTTGAAATCTTTGTTATATGCAATTTTTCAATACCTAGATATGTTACAAGGAAAAATCTTCAAAGAAAATGCATTTTGTTAATATAAATATACACATAACAATAATTACAGCAATTTGTATAAATTGTCAGTGTTGTCGTGCTTGACAACAATGTTTTCTCACAATTGATTGGCTATTCATGCTTTAAACTTTGTGTTACCATTTTATCCTTTCTACGATTGGTTGAAACTTAACTTTTACATCACGGACGGTTTTACGTGATTGGTCTAGTACTTCTTTAACATATATCACAGTGGTATTGTTTTCTTACATGATTTCAACTGTGGCTAAATAAACAACTGCTACTTGTTAAAATGGTACACTTATAGTCATATAAAGTTTCTATAAGATGCTTTAAGGTGGTATCTAACACTACAGGGAGATAACTCTGTGAAATCAGCTAGACGTTTTGATTACGTTGTGTTGTTAAGGGAATATTAAGCTTCTCAATGATCAAAATAAGTGTTTGTCAAACTGCTATATAACCAGTGTAATTTTTCTGACAAAACCGTTGGTTCAAAATTTTTGAAATTTTTACATTTTTGTTAAAGGATCAAAGTAAATACTTTGTTAAAATTTTAAGAAAATTAAACGAGCCAAATTAATTTTAGTGAAAGTGTTGGGTACCACCTTAAGAGATTAAAAGTGTTTCAAGATAATGGAATACATTAAATGCATCCCTATTTGATGAAAATCCAATCAGCAGTCTACAAACAATAACATCAACATGTTAGGTACCACCTTAAGCTATAGCCTATCGTCTTTTGAAATAATTTACTATAAACAACGGTATATTGTTTTCTCTCGCATACAAGTCTCACAACGCACATCACAACACCAAATAAATCGACATTTACAGTTATCCCGTATTGTCATTTTATGCGTAGAGTAACCTCTTTGACAGCATAATAAATCACAACCACCTACTCCCATTGAGTCCGGAATACACTCCCGACCTTTAGTCCCTAAGGAGCCAATTTTTCTATTCCTTTTACAAAATAAAGGTGATTTTTCTGAATAAACAATATCTGATTTGGCCGGCGGTTTTAATGTATCTAATACGGTCTCTAAACGTTTTCCGTCATTTGAACTTTGAACTTGTATAGCTCCGTCGAATTTTTGCTTCAATATGATACCCACGTGACGGAAAATTGGCATTTTTCGCCAGCAAGTCTTTAACGTACACGATCCGGAGAGTCCATGACACTTGCATTCCGTTCGCATATGGTTTTTAACAGTCTGTAATATAAAAAAATATACAATGAAAGCAAAAACATAGTTTGTATATTACAATATTCTCGTAATTGTTAGAAAATATATTAAATAACACCATTTCAAAATTTATTTGTGCTGTATTTCTGTCTTTCCAAAATTGCCAAAAAAAAAAAAGAAAAGCGGGAGGTTTGGCTAGCAATACAACCAGATTCAACCAACCATTTTTCTTAAAATATCATGTACCAAGTCAGGGATATGGCATGTGCTATCTAGTTGTATGATTCTTTGTATGTTGCATTGGCGTTGGTTTTTGTTGCACTTCAGTGTTTCTGATGTTCCTTTGTTTTTTCTGTCATAGATGATGTGTTTCACTCGGTTTTAGTTTGTGACCTGGATGATATTTTTTCTAAGTAAATTTATAACTTTTCAACAGCGGTATAGTAATGTTGCCTTTACTTTCTTAGTTAAAGATTAATAATTTAGCGATTAAGTAAACCTAAGCTTATTAGATGGTGTAGATTAAAAAAAAATGTCGTAATATTCAAATGTAGTATATTTTAGTAGATAAAGGATAGAAACTCACAAAAAGGAAATTATTTGTTGATGTACAAGTTTTGTGGTATTATTGTGACAATCTATTTAATTCTGCACCTTTGATCGATTTTTGTGAAGAACCTAGTAGTTTCAAAATTGATTTGCATTTAAAAATATAATTGAGAGCTGGACATATTGAGTGGATAGTAGTTATCAAAGGTACCAGGACTATAATTTAGTACGCAAGAAGCGCGTATCGTCTACATAAAACTCATCAGTGACGAGAGAGCCGTGGTGTAGTAGTTAGTGCATCGGACAACTAACACAAAGGTTACTGGTTTGATTCCCGTTCCGGGATGAAAATTTCAGGAACTGAATTTTCGGCTCTCCCTTGACACCATTTGCGAGTATGGTCTTGAGGAAACGATGATAGTCCGTCGGAAGGGGATGATAAATGGCTGACCCGTGTTAAGAGAGAGCCATATCTCTTGCACGTAAAAGACACCCTTGTAGATTTCGAAAAATAGTAGGCTAATGCCACTACAAGGCAGCACTCGCACCCGCAAAGTGGAAAGGGATTAATATAAGTTGCAAAACTTGTTTCCCAATCCACTATAAATAAATATGTTTAAACTAAACTAAACTAAACTATATCAATCACGCTAATATCAAAATATTAATCAAACCAAACAAGTACGAAGTTGAAAAGCATTGAGGATCCAAAATTTCATAAAGTTGTGCCAAATACGGCTATGGTTATCTATTCCTGGGATAAAAAAATCCTTAGTTTTTGATAAATTCAAAGTTTTGTAAACAGGAAATTTATAAAAATGACCACATAATTGATATTCATGTCAACACCGAAGTGCCGACTACTGGGCTAGTGATACCCTCGGGGACGAAACGTCCACCAGCAGTGGCATCGACCCAGTTGTGTTAATAGTTATCAAAGGTACCAGGATTATAATTTAGTACGCCAGACGCGCATCTATTATTTAAGACTCATTTTGATTTTTGCTCAGGAGGTGTTGTTTTTGTTACTATTATCGTTGTGTTGCTAAGTCAATGATGTATCCCCTTCTTCTCTTTTTATTCATACTTTCTATCAGTATCAATGATCTTCGACATCGAAATGTCTGCTGCTGTAATGTAACTGAAATCTTGTTAAAACAAACTTACCAATCTTCCAGCGTCATTATTGTGGAGTTGAATTCTTGTAGTTAGATCACCACGGCGCTTTTTCTTACGAGCATCCATAAATTCTTTACTTTTCTTATATCCATACTCTACATTATCCCCACACCCTCCCCATTCCCATTCGCCATCTGTTGTTATATCTTGCACGTGATTATCACACGTGCATTGTAAGAGATGTCCCATATTACAAGCCTCTGTTACTGAATATACCACTCCAGCTGCTGTAATGCCGTAAACAAATGCCGATTCTCTTGTATCTAAAAATAAAATATTGAAATAAAGATGAAACGAATTAGAAGTATATGTGTAATACGTCGGAGAAAAACACTGAAAATCGGATAATAATATCTACCTCACATATCGAAAAGAGGCTCATAGCTGCTTTTGAAATTTGGGATACAAGGCTAAAGTTGACCTCAACAGATCAGTGGATAACGTATTGATAATTCAAACCTATAGCCTTACCATAATGAGCTACATTTACAATGTACAATAAAAAGCATATATCATCACGCAGGTATGTGACATCATAATAATATTACTCTTAACTTGTTGCTCCTTAATATGAAATAAGGAGATGTGGACGTAAGCAACTATCGATCTACATAAGATCTAAAAAAATAGCAGAAAGTATACCGTATATACATGAACAGAATGTGAATCAAGACATACAAGAAGGGCAAGAACAAACAACGACCTGATTTATGACAAAGCAGTAAAAGAATAACAGTTATGGAGTTCAGCAACAAACAACGACTACAAAATAACAGGCTTCTGACTTGGGACAGCCTCAACAGCATGTGATAGAGTTAAACATGTCTATGGAATTATAGTCATCTTTTAACATGGGACAGTCGCGTGAAAGAAACATGAAATCAAACTTTGTTAAAGATGAGGGTGAAACGGTTTTACCATCAGATAAGGCAAACAAACAATAAATACATGTAACACAGGGTACTTATATAAGAGTACTGGCAGTTCCTAAAAAAGTAGTTCAAATATAATAACATCTTTGAAATAAATCATTTTCTGCCAGACGTCAGTTTCTTGAATTTCTCTAATAAAAAAAACTCATAAAAGATACCAGGCTTATAAATGCGGAAGCACGACGTGCATTTTAACTTCGCTTGAAACAAATTAGTAAAACTCAAAATGAAATACAAAGTTTAAAAACAAAAAAAAACAACAACTTAAAATTTGTACAACATCAACGTGGTGCCAAATATGGTAACGTCAATCTATGCCAAGGATTAGAAAAGCCATAGTGTTTCGAATTCTTGAGCTTTTTATAAACAGTGAATTAATAATTTTAGTTTGTGGTTAAATTTATTATTTTGGGAATGAGGCAAATAAAGTAGAATGTTGTCTGTTTAGATATAGAAAAATAATTCTGAAAGGTTGTACGGGTACAAATATATCAGCGCATTCGCAAGAAGGTTTCGACATCTTGAATTGTATTTATTTAAATCTTAAATATTACCACATTTTTATTGTATAATTAATACATTTTTAAAAATACAATCACACAGTTATGAATAATAAAATCTTAGTTTTATTGGTTAATTTTTGGATATCATTTGGGTAAAACAAACTTTTTAAAAAACAAATGTTCATATCAAAATGTCCAGGTTTAATTCGTTAAAAAATGTGTTTCACATTAAAGTTGCACTTTACTTAGAGATTGAATGCTTTGCTGTATAAATTAATCCAACTAGGCTATTAACCGCTTTTCTTATCTGGAAGGGATTTATGAATCTATGTTTATATAACAATTCATTCAAAAACGTACGGCAGTTTTAGTTTTGAAATCTTTTAGTGTCCCCCCCCCCTTTTCTCTGTAGGAGGAATTTTTTAAGACTAGTAGGAAAACGTGGTATGTCTAAGCAATAAAAAGCGTTATATATAACAGAAATTGAAAAACATAAACTCTGTCCAGAAAACTATTTGATATGTATTCAGTTTTATATAATACCCCCTTTTCTCTGTAGATTCGATCTACAAAAACTGGTAAGAAAACGTGTTATGTCTAAGCAATAAAAACGTTGTATATAACAGACATTGAAAAACATAAACTCTGTCCAGAAAACTGTTTGATATGTGTTCAGGTTAATATAATAATTAACTGCCTCGCTGCTACGGTATCTATTCCTCTCACCTACCAAATTATATAATTACAGTAGCAAAAAACTCTGACATACTGAAACTTCAAAGGTAATGTTTACATGTTTAAATTGGCAAAGCATTTTGTGAATAAGTGATCTTATATTGATACACAGTAAGAACGTTATGTTTGTTGATTTTTACTTTATTACGACTGCAGGAATTTCTCTATATATCTTTGAGAAAGAGTTAATTTCAAGCATATGTTGCATGCTATCGTAATTATTGCAGCAGCCCTGATTATATTTAGAAAAACTCATAAAATCGCTCTTTGAAGTGTAATTGTATATACTTCTAAAACGTTTTCTCCGGTCATCTGCCAAAGTAAAACGCTGCGTATATTTCCTTTGATCTTCTAAATAAATGAGATCTTAAGAAAAAACGATTCTTTCTGAAGTATTTCTTCAAAACCATAAAACTACTACTCAAAAACGCTTTTGTAGTTGCTAAAGCAATATGGGAATTCATTTTAGTTCTTTAGAAATTCTTTTACTTTCTAAGCATGGAGTTTTTGGATTTAAATAAGTTCAAATTGTGAGGTAGGTTATCTTTTTTAACCATTTAATTATCCTCAAGATTATCAATTTGTCGAAAGATTAACTTCATAATCACAGAAATCTTCTTAACTTAGCATTATTAATTCATTTTACCAGTAACGATGTTTACATATTACAATATTTACTACAAACTAATAATGAATAATGTTACAATTCTTATTCACATATATTTAGTTTGGTGTTTGTTTTTGTCAGTTTGTTGTCGATTTATGGGTTTGAATGTCTGTTAGGAACTTTTCTTCGTCACTTTGTAACATTGAGGGAAGTAGTTATTGTAAAATTACATTAAAAATAAAAATTGCTTGTAAGTATATTAACAAAACATAATAAATATAGAATAACCAATTTACGCGTTCTGGTCGATGATTTTTTTTTCAAATTCATCTTTAATCATAGTTTCAATATGGAAACATAGATGTTAAATCTGAAATAAATTTTAATGTTTTTAAACAATAAAAAAGAGCACACAAAGTTAACTTAAAAAAAAACCCATTTGTTTAGCAAAAATGCCTAATAGTTTCCTATGGTATTTTTTACAGAGCACATTTGTTTGTATCATGTAAACATAAACATATAATAATTAAACTTATTGTTCGACTATTGTTGAATGTTGACACTTTTTTAATGTCAGTTTCATTTGCAATATCATTTCACTCTAGAAATATTATTAGCCAGTGATTCATTAGTTTCCACTATATCAAACAACTAAAATAAGTTCTAGGTCTTTATGTTATATGTGAGGAAAGGGAAGTAATCGTGGTTCCTTAAAAACGGTTGCAGTCTTGTGATTGACTGCAACATGCAAAACAGCTGATCATTAAATTTAGAAAAAATAAAATTGTACATAGAATTTTTTTTTCTATAAATATCATCATTGTTGTATTGTAACTTTGTTATGAGATGTAAAAATAAAGTTGCAACGAGCCATGAAAATAACAAAATGCTGGAACTTTGAAGTAATAACTCTAAATAAACCGGAAACTTAAGTTTGTAATACTACACTGGTATCAAAAACAAATTGATTTTTGTCTAATCAATTAATGTGTATCAAAACATTTTTGTATCAAGGCAACTAAATAACGCATGGAAAAATAATGTTCCCGAATCGGACTTTTACATTTGTCCACTAGCGGAAATATAAAGGGCTATATGCCTTCTTAGAATTTTATGACATATATTTTTAATCTATGAATATTATGAAAGGTAATACATACTCGTACCCTGTATAATCAGATGTTGGCATTTTATATGCGTGCAAAATAATTGTCCAAATATTTCATTTTACATGAAAAATTCATGTTTTAATTTGGGAAATTGGGTATTCACAGCTGTTATAGTTTATCAAGTTTGATTGACATGTTTTAGCTTAATTTGAGGGAATATCTCAAACAACCTTTAAGCTAATAAAAAAAATATAAATTAACTTCTTGCACGTTGCTTTAAAATGATAAACCATGATTTGAACCTGACTGTCCAAATCTTATATACATAATCAGTTCAAATAGATCAGTAAACGCATATTGCGTATACTATTTTGAGATTCGCCCCGAAAAGTAAAATTGACCGTCTAAACTAAACTTTTCGTTTAGTTACGTTTGGATACAATCCAGAATCATGGCGTTTATCAGAGATGCTTTGATATATAATTTAAAATAAACCTCTAAACATGCATAGGAGAATGAATTCAATCGAAGCATGGAGATGGTAAAACGTGGATGTATATTTTGTCAGAGATAAAATGACAATTTCCTTTGCTTTAATTACAGGTGAGTTGGTCACATGCCAAAATTGAATATAAGATCAGAAGCCAAGTCTTTAAGATGCTATAAAATTTATCATACACTTCCGAATATTTTTTTTGTACTGATGGCTTTTATATAATTTTTATTACTACACTAGTTAAACCGTATCAAACAACGCATTATAGTATAATGTAATTATATAAGTTTGAGGATGTTGCCTCGACCTAGTTTTGTTGGTCAAAGAAAAAATATGATACCAATTAGAAATGAATTAGCTTCATTGAGTGTAGTTTAATTTGGCGAATTAACGGTATAGATAGATAAAATTTAAAAGCAGTATTTTTCAACATTTGAATTATGATCCTGGTACCTTTGAAAACTACCAACTAATATGAATCTTAAAACAAAATGGCTTTTTTTTTATCGGGATTTACTTTAAACTTAGTATTTATTGGTTCCTACATTTTAAGTTGCAGAACATTAATTTTTACTCTATCTTGTGCAAAGTTTCTCATTTCCAACTCTCAAAAGGATTCTTTAATTTCTAAATCATCCTCTAACCAGAAGAAAAACAAATGACCCCTTAATCAATGGACATTTGAGTCAAATAACCTCTTAAATGTTAAGATATGAACCATCTTATATATAAATATGAAGGCAACAGTTGTTTATCGCTATTCAAAAGTCTTACGTCGATTAAGCTACACAAATCTGGGTTACACCCGAAAAAAGGAAGATGTGCTACCTCTAGAGTAGTACCTGAAGACCTCTTTTTTTAATAACACTTGTACACACCTACAACACCTTTAATAAGAGGTAAAACTCAGAAACGTGTGCATCATCCAAAAGTGTAAAACCAGATCACCTTTTCAAAGAATAGTTTGCCATTTCACCTATTTGGCATAAGGATATTGGAGTATAATGGCCACTCAATTCGTTCAATTGGTTTATAAAGACTCACGTATGATTTGTTAGTTTTAAAGGACTTCTCGTTTTTGTATTTTCCTTGGAGTTCACTATTTTGTTATGTTTTTTTTGTCTTCTCACTGTGTAGGCATTATCGACATTGAAGGCTTTGGTATAATGAAAAAAATCCGCCATTTCACAACTTTGGCATTATGGAGATTTGGTTTTATAAATATGAGTGCCATTTAACCACTATGTTATAAAGAAGATGTGTGTCTGTTTATTTCTTTAATTTCAATAATAAAATCACTGTATACATCAATAAGGGTGTAGTATTAAAAAAGGTTTATCTTACAGAAAGATTTGATTCTGTTCGCCCTTTATAAAGATTGTGTGCTTTAACTACTCTGGCATAATCTTTGTGTATTATAAACAATCGGCATTCTCATCACATGCGTTTGGGAGGGTTTAGCCTCTTTGGTATTAGGTAGAATTTAATCTGACCAAAATCTTTGGCATTAGGAAGAATTTTGTTCATTTTGTATTCAGGAGATTTGTGCCGATTGACCTCTAAGGCATTAACTGCTGAACTTTAAGGCATTACCGGCTGATTTCTTTTTAACAAGTTTTTAGTCTTATTACATCATTATCAATAAGATATTTAGTTCTTTTCCTTATAAAATGTCTGTGCGCGCTTCACGTTTTATTAACAGTTTAAATTTGCTTATTCCTTTCATTCTGCGTCCTATACGTGTGTATGTCTTTCTCCCTACGATTTAAATCCGCCTTAATTTATGAATGCTTATCCTCATCAAGAAGGACAATGTAATCTCACTTCTGTCTTTTTAATAGCAAGTTTTGTGAAAATGTTCTGTAGAAAATGTTATAGAGAGTTGTCTCATTGACACTCAAACCAGATCTTCTTATTCCTATATGTATTATGCATGTTTCTTAAAACAAAATTAAAAATGCTTATTTTCTCTCAAGTAAAGTTTTTAATTTAGTCAAACAGGTTTTCTGAAGTAGAGTTTTGCATTTATGCTAAAAGATTATGCATTCTTAAATATCTTTTCTGAAATCTTAGTTCATGTTTGCTTACCTTGTCGAATAACTCTATCTAGAGACCTTTTAGCCGTTGTACAGTTCCATTTTCTATGTCTAAACTGATACTGGCATTCTGCCAAGGCTATTTTGGCACCGTTAGCTACTTCCTCTACAATTTCTATCTCCTTCCGGCAAATTTCCCGCTGTTTTCCTGCTAATCGTCTGCTCTTTCTACAAATACTGTTGGGATCCATAACTAAAGGACTGCCGACTGCCCTAATAACGTGTTGAAACATGTAATAAAAATGACAGTATATATGAAAAAATTAAATACATATTTTAACTATAACAAATTATGTTTATAAGTTTTCGACTATTCAATTTTTTTGTAGGGAATGTTTTTTGATTTTGACAAATAATATTTGCCAACTTGAATCATAATGAAACCGTTTTCCCTTTTATATCTTTGATTAATTTTCAATAGTTGTCAAAACTATTTTTTTAAACTTATTTTTTACTTCCGTTCTGATTATCTATATAAAATTTAGAATTAGATAATTTATTTTAAATCAAAACCTATGTTGCCCTCACAAAAATGAAAGGTCGCCGTATAAGCTGCTAAAACTTTTATATGTTAATAGTAATTGATTATTGCATAAATGTCAGAGATCGTTTTCTGTTTTTTCTTGTTTAAATGTGTAATTGTTTTAATTGTTTTAGTATATATTTGTTATTTCTGCATTGTAACACCAATCGGTTGTTTTTTTAAAGTTCTAAATAAATTATATCGTTTTGTTTTGAACAATGTCAAAGATTTATTAACAAAAAATAAAGCATCTATGGTCAATCAATATAACAAATAGCAACTTAAAGTCCAACATAAGTTATTATTATAATGATTGCATAACTATTTAGTATCTACTTAATTCTATTTTTTTTTAAAGAAGTATCACACTTATAGGTTTAATTAATTTGTCACTAAGCACGCATATCTCAAAGTGAACTGGGTAAAACAGTGAAAATTTGGAAAAGTTGTCAATACTCATGTTTTTTATCCTTCCATTTAGTTAACTAATGCGCAAAGCAGTTGCTTCTTGAACGATTTTTTAGATACATGCTGGAATTTATTTAAAATATATAAGTTATATATTTAATCAACAGAAACTTGGAAAACGTTTAAGACCACAACTTCACCTTTAAAGAGAAAATATGTGAAGTATCGACAACTGGGCGGAATAGTTTTCAACAAGTATAATTCAAGAATCGGTCAGATCTAAATGATAGTTTCTATTGACGATTATCATATAATTGGTACTTCGAATGGTATATACATGTATCTAATGACGTTACTTGTACATGTATCATGCTAATGAGCGTGTTTTCCTACACATGCATGCACAACGTTAAAAATGAGCATTTCTGTAATATTTTCTAACTTATATTGCAAGTGAAGATAATTAAAATGGAAACAGCTTTTCTTAAAGAGTTATATTAAAACATGTCAGATTTGACAGCATAATGTATCAACTTCACGGTTTTTAACAATATATCTCTACTCAAAAATAAAAATTATATGCTAAAATGAAATCTCACTGAAATTGATAATAAGTTTATAAAACTTTCGGGAATGGTTCACTCAATAATATCTTTTCATATACCTGGAAAACGTCCTCTCTTCAAACATTTTTAAACAAAGCTGAGATCTTAAAAATAATGTTTTTGGGAAATCAAAATAGTCAAATATTAAAAAGAAGAAATAAAAACGTTTATTAGAATAGTGTACAAATCTACTAAAAGTACATGGAAACAAATATCTGTAAAAGTAAAATAGTTTCGCAAAATAGTTAAAATATTGAGTTTGAAATGTGTATAACACATTGGATGAAATATTATTCATGTTTCTGACATAAATACTTATTTAAGAATACCTATTTCACTCGTTGTTCATTAATATGTCAAACTTATGATAATAAAATGGGTGTAAAAGGGGTTATTTTCACTGTCATGCTTGGAATTCTTGTTGGAAATATATTTAATTGATAATAGGAATAAAAACACTAGTTGGTCTTTTTATGAAATATTTGCAACTGGACTGTAAACAAATTATTAAGTTAAACCAGGAACATGTTAGGTATACTGTTCCCAGGTTCAACACTAGGGGTTCTACTGCATATTAATGATCTTTATTTATCCATCAACACATTCATACTGAGGTATCAAGTTGTTTTTTTGTTTGCTTATATAATGATATAATTTTAATAAACATTTATAAATAATGTTAAAACAATCATTTCTAATGCTAGATTTTGACAGTATTTTAAGATAGATTTTTTTTTATTATCAATAAACCGTTTAATATTAATCTGTTTTTGTTTATCTTTACTTAATAACCACTGTGTCATCGGTCCGTCGACGACACTTTGATTTTAAATACGGCTTTAGAATCGTCTATTTTTATACTTATATTTTCCCGATTTGGCGCGTTATGACCAATTTATATTCAGTGATATATTTTTTTTTCCTACAGTAGGTGCCTTGGAAAATATTTGTAAATGTATATAGCTTGTCAACGAAATCATATTCGGGGTCGCGTGAATTAACGAATATAGTCCCTTGTGTAAACAGTGTATAACTTGCATGTTTTATTTGATACACTTTCCCAATTTATTTCTTGATATTAAATGCATGAAATATAAGTAGGGGGGTTTAATTACATGTTAAAAAAATTGGGTGCTGAATCTTTATGTTTAGTAGTGATTTGGCCCAGGTAAAAAAGGTTAAATTTTATCACGTCTGAAGCTGTCAAACTGAATTATACACCCCCTTATATTATATAATTAAACACAGAATTGTCAATATTTTGAGTTAGAGCTGGACCAGGTGGAAGTTTCTATAATTTTGATATTATTTGTCTCACTGGTAGTACACTACACTGTAAAAATCTTTTTGAGAAAGAGCAGGTGCTATTTTTTTGATTGAATTCATTGTCTAAAAGAAATGCACTACGAAATAACTGTGTTCTCGGGCCTGACTATTTTGGGAATTTGTGGAATCAATTTGATAATTCATGAATCTAAATTCAACCCCTGCAAATAACTTAACAAAAGTGACCACTAACAAGCCAGTGTGTGTAAACATTGCATTTAGAGTTCCGAAATGCAACAAATTTCTTTGTTTACAGTTGACGTGTATTTTGCCATTATTCGGTTTGCGGTTACTGCAGGTCTCGGAACACACACATTTATATCAGAACTGTTAATTATCGACAAGCTATCTTGGCTGTGTTCGCAATTTCACAGTTGATAAGGATCAAAATCACTCGTCATATAAACTAATTTACACCAACCTTGGTAAGACATTTAAGAATCGAATTGTAATGCAATCTGTAGTACTCGATATTTATCACACTTATGAGAAAATAATTTAGTTTTAGAGGCTTAATTCTGAAGTGGAACTGATAAGTTTAGTCTTAAACTTTCTGTACTGTTAAATACTTTTGAAAAAAAACCCGCATATTTAGGTGCTCGTTCAATTTATGAGTTCAAACCTTTGTTTTCAATTTTATTACGTCTTAGTTTTATTTAGATATTTCCAAATCTGAAATTGTAAGAACAGTTAAATTAAATACTGGGAACAACAGACTGATTTGAGGAAAATACGGCGCCAAAAAGCCATCATAAAAGCACAGACACAACAAATAATGCAACGCAATGCATTTTGAAAGACAAGCTATGGGCAATTTTACATGTACGAACATATATTAATCAATTGTGTTCTGTTTAACACTTGGTTTCTTCAATATCAGGCGAGGTATTCCTTTTTTGGACTCATTTTGTAGTCTGATTTATTTAAAAACAGGATAAAAAAAATCCTTCAATTCAATTACAAATCATCTAGATCCTGAGCAATTATTAATAAGAGGTTTACTGATAATACAGTATATAACTGAAGACCGTTGTTGGGTTGTTGTCACATTCAGATGTACCCAAAACTTTCGTTGGGTTGTTTTGTTAACAAATTTTAAAACTTGTAAATAACATAATTTAAACTGATTCCCATGAAAAACTAATTATTCCGAACCGACATTTAAATCTTGAATTTAATTCCCACATAAAAATATTTTGAAAAAGTATAAACGTTTCAAATTCTATCAAAATTGTAAAAATCATTTGAAAATAAAAGTTTTTCGTGCATGCAAAGCAACAAACATCTTAAATATTTAAATATGTTTCAAGATAATTAAATAGTAAACCAAATAAAGTGACAATATTTAAAATTTTATGCGGTTGAAATCAACTATAAAAGTTCAATTATCGCGAATTTGAGAACGAAGGAATGTCTCAAAATGTATTTTTTTATACAACCATTTACACGTAAAATGAAGCTAAGATTTGTGTTTAATTACTTGATTAAATGATCATATTATAGTGTTAACGATCCAGTGTGTTATTATACTAAAACAGTGAGAAAAAACATCCAAAGACCACAATAAACCATGTCACACTTTGAAACAGGACCCAAAAACGATATTCAATTAGATAGTATCTTAAATATTTAATACATTGCGGCTTTGTATAATTTTCGAATTTTCCACATCAGACGACCATTTTAAACTCATAAAGTTCGGGAATGACGATGCAGTTAAGAAATGGGCTGATCAAAGTCACATATATGTTTTATAACGCATAACCAGAACTAAGGTAATCTGTTGAAAAGAAAAACCCTGAAAAATCTAGTGATCTTCGGAAAACAATAAGCAGGTACATTCATTAGAAAACAACCGAGACAACACGAAACACTTAAAGTTAAAAAAATAAAACAATATGAAATAAAACTAATAAATACAGAGAACAAAAACACATAAATAAATAAAATCTAATAAAGTTTATACCAGAAAAATAAGAACAGAACCGAACATAAGTCATCTTCCGTCTGGAAAAAGTCATACTGGAACATAATAATCAGCTAGAATTCCAGCAAAAAGAATTTTAAATAAATAAATAAATTCATGATTTTTGAAAGGAAATCAATATTTCACAGATTTACATTTCTTGTTAACACATTCAAAGAAAAAAAAACCCAAATAAACATCAAATATATATCCAACTGACACTGTTTTCTGTCTGAAAATCGTTATTAATTTTGACTATTTAATTTACTTAAAATCATAAAAACAGTTTGAAACAGCCGAAATTCCTATTCCAAATTGTTTTTTTTAAAAATTAAAACAAACCAACTACGAAAGATGTTGTTAGAAAGATAACCATATCAAGTACAATAGTTCTGGTCAATCATGAATAAGGAGGACAGTAAGATTTTTGATAAAGCTTAACGGCCAGTGGCAAATATATCAACATATTAAGGACAACCTTATGTTAATAAGATTGGAATATACCGTGATTTAACTGGTTTTGGATTTTCATCATGCTTCTGTACATGTATGTTATCCGCAACCACAAGTTTGCTCATACTCCTAAATGTCGTCTGCAACTATCAGTTTCGTATTTGATTACGCCGGAGATTGAACCACGAGACAATGGATGCGTTTAGAAAAGATGGAGACTTAGTATGCGACTAAAGTTCAACACAAGGACAGTTTTTTTTCTTTTTATCAAATGAAAAGATATATATAATTTAAACGTTTCTATTTATTTATGATTTACATTTTTGAACGGTGCAACCAGTGGTTACGTTTTTTTTTTTGTCTCGGAATATCCTCTTGGCAAACAGATAAATATCAAATTATATAAACATTTAAAAGCGTAGGTGGAATTATTTGTTAATACGTGTGATCTTATATTGTTTTCCTTGTGGCATGAAGAATTAAAATATTACATAAACTTTCATAAAAAAACAAACTTAGTGCAAATTTTCGCTGGAGCCACTGCATAACCGCAGTTTTGGTGTGGAAATTTTCCTTTTTCGATTTGACCACCCACCTATTTCAAAGAATTAAACGCTACATAATTTGTATTTTTCAAACACATTTTTAAACATGTACATGTTTATGTTAAAGTGAGAGTTTACAAGCACCCACCCACGATTCCGAATAAACTGCAGGTTTATAAACAAACTATAAAATGCGGCTGTTGAAAATGAAGCATGAACGTGAACATCTTGCCTGACGTTTCGGAAATTTCGTTCGTCCGGTTTACCAGTTCATGTCGTTATCGTAATTTTGAATAAAAAGTCTAATGGGACGAACGAAGTTACCGGCTAGCATTTTTAGAACATTTATATATTACTGCTTCGCTTATTTCCTTTCCGTTCGGAAATAAGAGTGATGCGGTTTTGCAGTCATAAAAGTTTTAATGGTACTCAGACTCAGAATTCAACCAATCAAATTAAATGATTATATCTCTACGAACCGACACAAAGAGCATTTAATGGCATACCTTTACTCAATTGACCGACTTTTAAAATCATTTTATGATCTATTTTCATCTTAATTATAATGAGGCAAAACCCGAAATTATAGATAATTAGTTTACATCACAATGCTGCAAACTCTACTATTTCTTTTTGATAGAATTCTTTACTGGTAGGATTTTGGAGGCATCATAAGAAATTTTGAAGTTAATCAAGCAACTGATAGTATTTTCAAAGTGAGGACTATTATCCTCAATCTTTAGAGTTTCCGTGCAATGTTTAGTGAATAGTTGTGTTTTTTTTTATATTTGACCAAGGTGTTATCTTTAAATCATCCATTATTGCATATGGATTGCATTTTTAGGAGATTTATTCCCCTCTCATTTTGAAGCTCTATCTAAAGCGGGGCATTATATAGTAACGGGTGAGTCTGAACGTCAGTCCATCCGTCTATGTGCTCTTCTTTTGTCCAACTTCCGTATTCGCAACTACACTAATACTGCTTTACAAAACTAGGATCCTTTTTAAAACAGTCTATTGAACTCAGGACAGGGGACTCTTGAAATATTTACTTTTATTGTGTATATAAAAAATAACTTGTTGTTATTTTTTTTTAAATTTTGTTATTTTGTGTCACATACTATAAATATGTAGTTTATGGCAATAAAGATTTGAATTGAATTGAATTGAATTTTAAAGATTTCACAGAATCTTACTCCCTTGATGTTCTTTTGCAAAGCTTAATTAATGTTTTCATCTGAATGAGCTTTGGGGTGACATAGACAATGTCTTTATAATATTTTACCCCCTACTTCTCCTTACCACCTTATCATAATTTTCCAACAGTGCCTTTCATGATTGTGAAATTCCTATTTTTTGGTCGTAATTTTTTTAAAGGCTTTACAAGCAGGATCTATATCTATAACTACTTAACTCGTCCTGAAAATCAATTAATTTGCCACTGGACGTTAAACATCGTGATACATGTTTTAACAGCAAGTATCACTAAACCTACGTTTTTTAAAGTACAGATTGAATTATTTTATTGTGTTTGTTAATGAATCTTTTGCACATGCTATTAATTCTTTGAATACCAGACAATGTGTATTTTCAATTGTTTACGACCGCCGAAAAATATTGACAGTCTATCATGTATCTTCTAATGTACCTGTTGAGAAATTGCACCTAAATACCTACTTTATAGACAATGAGAATTAACACAATGCTTTGACTTTAAGCGAGGGTCTACTCGATAGGTTGTCCACAAACAAGTACCAAGAAATAATGAAGGAGATTTGACATCAGAATTCGATATACAAAGCTGACATAGTTTTCATTTTTAAAATTACTAAAACGAGCATTGAAATGTTTGAACTGTATGTAGTAGTTGTTAAAATTCAGCTTTTCATTTTAATGGAATTTTTCAATAACTTTTGTCGTGATGGATACATAAGTTAACCGTTAGTATGTTTTTTGCAATATCACTGTGTATCATCGCCACCGGAAATTGGGTACTAACGAAGCGGAGAGAAATAGAAAAAAAAGTAAACAAGTTAAGAATTCATCCAATTTAAAGCATTTCTACTCATTTGATGAGGATGCCGCTTAAGAATTGATTTTCTGATATATAATTCTTTAAATTATTAAGCCGATAAGTACAAAATTAATACAAGATTTTGTGTAATACTCCAAAACTTGCCACTTAGTACCGGAAAATTTCGAGGTCGATCGTCCTCTGTCGCCCCATTCTGAAGATATTGAACTGTTTTTCATTATTTTTCCAAACACGTTTTTAGATTATTATAGTGTGGCATCATATTTACTGAAATTTGTTGTCAAAAAGATGTATTTTAAAGAATATAGACCATAAGAAATAAAGTCTAGTGTACGGCAACTTGCTCGTGTTGACAAATTTACTGTATGGCAACTTGTTTTCAACTGTATGGCAACTTGCTAATTATAGAATAGTTATTTACCGTCCTTTCAAAGAAAATGAAGTATTAAGTTCAAATATTTAAGTGGGGTGGGGTACCCTTTTATGTTCAACTGTTTTTGTCCTTTTCAAGGTTTTAATTTGTTTTAAATTGTTATTTCACTGAAAATTTTTAAAAACTGTTAACTGTTTTTAACCCACTGTTTGTAATCTGTTTTGTTAAAATTTGCAATGTTGTTAACTGTTTATTTGTTAACTGTTATTTACAAGAATCACATTAAAATTTGCTGTCCATCTCTGTTGCTTTCACAAAGGAGTGACAAACAGCATATATGTAACTGTACATATCTTTAAAAAATATTTTTGAGTATAGTAAATCCTTGATAAAATTGAGAATGGAAATGAGGAAAATGTCAGATAAACAGAAGCCCGACCAAATATATAGAAGAAACAACCCAACGCAACGAGAAAATTATGCACTAGGGTGTGGTGTTAATTCACAGATAGGACAAAAAACTTAGAATTAACACCCATAATTTTTAAACACCCTCTTTCCCTTCCTTCCTAATAAATAAGGCTTACTATTTGAGTTATGCATGTGTATATTTATGGAAAGAGAATCGTCCATAAATTTGATTTCCAATAGTAATAATGGTGAAATATAATCTTTTTTTTTTGTGTAACCATGGCAACAACCAGCATTTATTTGATACCAAATATTGCAAAATAGGGGGTTGAACATGTCACAAAGATCTCAAAAATTTGGTCCGAAGGAAAATTTCAATCAATAAGAGTGATACCTTTCCTGAAACCATAGACATATATCTATCAAAAGGTAAAAAAAAAATCATATGCATTTCTGCTGTTTTTTCCATAAAATTGAATTGAAAAGATCGAGCGTCAAATCTTTGTTGAAAAACAATACAAAATTTCTTAAATCTATGGCGGTACGGATAGGAACGTATGGACGTTCAAACTGAAAAATGGCTTATAAAACATGCTAAAAACAATCTAAATGTACTTATAAACCCACTAGGAAGGATATACTATTATCCAAATATCCAAAATCAATTCAATTGTACAAAAACTTTCATATTTAGAAAATTCACCATGGCTATAATGCGAAACTAAACTTGTACTTGTGTATTGATATACCTGAAGCTGTCTCCTAAGTGGGCAATCATTTAACTACAAAAAGGGGGTAGAAGTTCAATGTTTGTTCTTGAAACATATAAATGAACCAAAATTTAAAAAATGAAATAAATACAAGACTATATACAAATGTAGCAAAGGTTACGGACATGCAGGTGCAACAAATGCGGCAGTGTTAAACATGTTTAGGGATTTCTCATGCCCCTCTTTATACGTCTAACCAATGTAGTTATATCTGGCTTCTATTTGTAATGTATCCAAAACGTTAAAGGAAAGGCCACTTCTTATCCAGCTGAAACCCTGGTCAGTCCTATGATGAAAATAATTGAGATGTATATGAAATGTTAGATAAGTTATATTGACCCAGAGTACCTGGACGGAATTGTGAAAAATAAAGTACCTTTTCAATTTGCAATTCGTAAAATAACTGAACAGTGTGGCCTGGTAGAAGAGGCCGAAAAATGAGGACTTGGTTCTCAAATTGATGTCAAATTGCTAGTCTAAGACTTCAGAAATGTAAAGATGGAGATTTTTATTTCAGCTCACAGTTCTTAATTAGGACTTGGAGATGTAATTCCTTTTAATAAAATCATGTAAGCAATGAGTCGTATGAAAAACCCTGACTGAGATGTAACCATAATTTATAAGAGCCCCGCCCTATAGTATTCACTCATTCTGTGTGTTTTACTTTCCTACGTCATGACGATAACCCAAGTTGCTACGACTGATTGACATAAAACATTTACTCAACAATATACATAACCAGAAGAAGCCTCCCTTTTGCTTTTTGAAGCATTTTCGATTATTCATGACATAGTCCTTTTTCTTGGAGTCAATCACTCCGTCTGTTTTTCCATCCGTTCAATTGTCTGTCCATGTGTCAATAAAAAAATATGGTACTTGCGTGTGTCTTCTGAAAATTAGTCAGCTTTATATAAGATTCCTTATGGAGCTTGGCATTTCTGCGACTTTGTACAGTGGTTTTAAAACTTTTGTATACATTGAAAATATATGCACTTTCCCTTTTCATTGCTTTTGAGTTCGTTTGGAAAAAGTGAATTAAAGTTGCTGTTAACTCTTATGATATCAGCATTTAAAATTTGTTGTTAACAGTTTTTGCCAAAATCGAGGTGTTGTTAACATGTTAACGGACCCCCCCCCCCCCTCCCCTATCTAATTATGCATTAGATAAAATGCATTAGATAGAAATACCATTTGCTTCACAGCATTTAAGATGTATACAAATTATATATTTTAAAAAAGAAACAGACAAGAAAATTAATTCGAAATGTAATTCACGATTTTTTTTCTTCTTACTTTCGATGAAAACAAAGTATTTTCTTAATTTTGTCTGTCCGAATTTTCGATCCTGTGGTTCGGTGATTTTCGTTGCTTCATCTCTATCTTATTTGTTGTTTTCATAAATTGTTTCAGTGTTACACTGTATATAAGTAATGCCGTTAGTTTTCTTGTTGAGTCCTTCCACATTTTTCTGTCAGTGCTTTTTATAGCCGACTACAAGCTGAGACTACAATCTGAGACTACTATAACTGTTATAGTAGTCTCAGCTATATAAGGTACGAGTTTTCGTAGGAGTTTTCGTTGTTGAAGGCCGTACGATAGCATATACTTTATTTTATCCTGATGGATAGTTATCTTATTTGCTATCATACCACATCTCCACTGTTTTTTTAAAGCTAGCACCAACAAACGATGAATGGACGGTTTATTTTATTGAATTTACACTAAAACAAAAAGACAACAGTCGCTAGTAGTATAACGATATATAAATGTATTTAGGATAATATGGTTGAAAAAACCTTTTTGTACAAAATCGAAAAGCGGTACGCAACAGAGGCCTTCTGAACTGAATTAACGGCATGTATTTAATAATATTTGATAAGTTAGACATTTTGTATATTTATAAGCCTGTAAAGCTTTGATATCAACAAAATATCGTCACTTGATTTTATCTAAACAGTGATTAATTTCCTCTTAAAAATATGATATATTGCAAGACGCCGTACACACAAAAGTTGTTATTTTGCAATTCGCCGTACAACGTCCTGCAATTCGCCGTACAACAAACAAACAATGTTTTTGTCCATATTCTTTAAAAAACATGTTTTTGACAACAAATTTCAGTAAATATAATGCCACACTATAATAATCTAAAAATGTGTCTAGAAAAATAATGAAAAACAGTTCAATATCTTGAGAATGGAGCGACAGAGGACGATCGACCTCGAAATTTTCCTGTACTAAGTGGCAAGTTTTGGTGTATTACACAAAATCTTAAATTAATTTTGTTCTTATCGGCCTAATAATTTAAAGAATTATATATCAGAAAATCATTTCTTAAGCGGCACCCTCATCAAATGAGTGGAAATGCTTTAAATTGGATGAATTCTTAACTTGTTTACTTTTTTTTCTATTTCTCTCCGCTTCG